>NC_048583.1:4231622-4289122 GCF_013265735.2 Oncorhynchus mykiss | reverse complement strand
GTCAGTCCCGTAACATAGAGCTGGAGACAGTATGAGGGAGTTGTACTGTCAGCCCTGTAACATAGAGCTGGAGACAGTATGAGGGAGTTGTACTGTCAGCCCTGTAACATAGAGCTGGAGACAGTATGAGGGAGTTGTACTGTCAGGCCTGTAACATAGAGCTGGAGACACTATGAGGGAGTTGTACTGTCAGCCCCGTAACATAGAGCTAGAGACAGTATGAGGGAGTTGTACTGTCAGCCCTGTAACATAGAGCTAGAGACAGTATGAGGGAGTTGTACTGTCAGCCCTGTAACATAGAGCTGGAGACAGTATGAGAAAGTTGTACAGTCAGCCCTGTAACATAGAGCTGGAGACAGTATGAGGGAGTTGTACTGTCAGCCCTGTAACATAGAGCTGGGGACAGTATGAGGGAGTTGTACTGTCAGCCCCGTAACATAGAGCTGGAGACAGTATGAGGGAGTTGTACTGTCAGCCCCGTAGCATAGAGCTGGAGACAGTATGAGGGAGTTGTACTGTCAGCCCCGTAGCATAGAGCTGGAGACAGTATGAGGGAGTTGTACTGTCAGCCCCGTAACATAGAGCTAGAGACAGTATGAGGGAGTTGTACTGTCAGCCCTGTAACATAGAGCTAGAGACAGTATGAGGGAGTTGTACTGTCAGCCCTGTAACATAGAGCTGGAGACAGTATGAGGGAGTTATACAGTCAGCCCTGTAACATAGACATGTAGACAGTATGAGGGAGTTGTACTGTCAGCCCTGTAACATAGAGCTGGAGACAGTATGAGGGAGTTGTACTGTCAGCCCTGTAACATAGACCTGGAGACAGTATGAGGGAGTTGTACAGTCAGCCCTGTAACATAGACCTGTAGACAGTATGAGGGAGTTGTACTGTCAGCCCTGTAACATAGAGCTGGAGACAGTATGAGGGAGTTGTACTGTCAGCCCTGTAACATAGAGCTAGAGACAGTATGAGGGAGTTTTACTGTCAGCCCTTTAACATAGAGCTGGAGACAGTATGAGGGAGTTGTACAGTCAGCCCTGTAACATAGACCTGTAGACAGTATGAGGGAGTTGTATTGTCAGCCCTTTAACATAGAGCTGGAGACAGTATGAGGGAGTTGTACTGTCAGCCCTGTAACATAGAGCTGGAGACAGTATGAGGGAGTTGTACTGTCAGCCCCGTAACATAGAGCTGGAGACAGTATGAGGGAGTTGTACTGTCAGCCGGGTAACATAGAGCTGGAGACAGTATGAGGGAGTTGTACTGTCAGCCCCGTAGCATAGAGTTGGAGACAGTATGAGGGAGTTGTACTGTCAGCTCTGTAACATAGAGCTGGAGACAGTATGAGGGAGTTGTACTGTCAGCCCTGTAATATAGCGCTGGAGACAGTATGAGGGAGTTGTACTGTCAGCCCCGTAACATAGAGCTGGAGACAGTATGAGGGAGTTGTACTGTCAGCCGGGTAACATAGAGCTGGAGACAGTATGAGGGAGTTGTACTGTCAGCCCCGTAGCATAGAGCTGGAGACAGTATGAGGGAGTTGTACTGTCAGCTCTGTAACATAGAGCTGGAGACAATATGAGGGAGTTGTACTGTCAGGCCCGTAGCATAGAGCTGGAGACAGTATGAGGGAGTTGTACTGTCAGCCCCGTAACATAGAGCTGGAGACACTATGAGGGAGTTGTACTGTCAGCCCCGTAACATAGAGCTGGAGACAGTATGAGGGAGTTGTACTGTCAGCCGGGTAACATAGAGCTAGGGACAGTATGACGGAGTTGTACTGTCAGCCCTGTAACATAGAGCTAGAGACAGTATGAGGGAGTTGTACTGTCAGCCCTGTAACATAGAGCTGGAGACAGTATGAGGGAGTTGTACTGTCAGCCCCGTAACATAGAGCTGGAGACATTACAAGCTGACTCAGCTAAATGATACCCAACACATTATGTACTTATAGACACAAAACATGTTACAGGGTACACACGCATAAGTAGACACACAAATACATGCATGCATGCGCACACACACACACGTGCACGCACGAGCAAGAGCAGGTTCACATGGAGCCAGGCAGCCAGGCAACCTAATTAGAGCGACTACATGTCCGTGCAGACTGCAGATAGTGGAGAGTGAATCTTAGACTATAGACTGTTCTGTTAGTGATTTAACACCCAGGAGAGGCTGCAACCTTCTTCAGACAGACAGATCTTTCCGTTAGCTGCAGTGATGGCGGGAAGACGAGCACACACACACACACACTTGCAGTAACGCACGCAGGAGCTAATGCCCCACTTTAGAAAATGCTGGGTAAGTTTGCCTCTCTGTTTCCTTTTCTATGTTCTGAGAAAAAAAGAGTGTAACAGAATGAGAAGTGGGGAGACCATGCAGACAACTCCAATATTTAGTCTCTACTCTGCCTTTCTTTCGTTCTGTCATTTCTTATTAACCACTCTCCCCCCCCCCCCCTCTTTGTCATTGTCAGAGAAATGTGTCCGATAAATTCTTAGAAAGGTCAGCTGAGAGGTTATCCATTGTTAGTTGCACTTGCTTTCTTAAAATCACCGACCACCGATCCGTTGAGGGAATGAAGACCACAGATACTGTCAGTCTCTTCCAGACAGACGTTTTGGCATCGTGATCTGCAAACAAAGACTTGTCCTCTTCCAATGGAGGTACATTTTTAACATTTAATTAGGCAAGTCAGTTAAGAACAAATTCTTCATAAGATCCTTCTCCCCCGATCGCTCAGTTTGGCCGGGCGGCCACCTCTAGGAAGAGTCTTGGTGGTTCAAAACTTCTTCCATTTAAGAATGATGGAGGCCACTGTGTTCTTGGGGACATTAAATGCCGCAGGCATTTCTTGCTACCCTTCCCCAGAACTGTGCCTCGACACAATCCTGTCTCGGAGCTCTATGGACAATTCCATTCGACCTCATGGCTTGGTTTTTGCTATGACATGAGCTGTCAACTGTGGGACCTTATAAAGACAGGTGTGTGCCTTTCCAAATCATGTCCAATCAATTTAATTACCACAGGTGGACTCCAAAGAAGTTGGAAACAGGATACTCCTGAGCTCAATACTGAATTTGAATACTTATGGAAATACGTTTTTAAAAATGTAAAAATAATTATTATTGTGTGTAGATTGCTGATGGGTTTAAAAAGAAAATATATTTTAAAATAAGGCTGTAACACAACAAACTGTGGAAAAAGTCAAGGGTTCTGAATACTTTCCGAAGGCACTGTATTAGCCCAGAATTCTTATCTTACAATTTGAGGTATTTTCATCTGCAACAACAAAATTACTTATACAAAATTCTATGTGGAACCTTTCACCACTAGAGCCTCCTATAATGTACCAATGGTCCGGCAAACACATCTGTAATTAAACCAACGACAGTTTAGCAGCGAGGAAAGGGTGGAGTTGAGCGCTGGAAAATCCATCCAGAGCCCAGCCGTAAACATCGCCGGTAGCTAGCTAGATGGAGCTCGAGGAGGGAGGGTATTTTCAATTATTATACTTTGCAAGTGAGTAGATTGCATGCTCCATGATGTTAGCATTACAAACGCACAGTTGACTGGCTGTTACTATCTGTGTCTACATTGTGTGCTAGACATTGTTGGGTTTTAGCGGGGATTATTTTAAAGCCCCGCCGACCCAAACACGTGATTTGTTGGGAGAGTTGTCTATCTGAAGAGCACCCTCCCCTAATTGGCCAAGAAAATCTGCCATGAATCACAGACCTAGTGCTGCATTTCCCTATAGGTCTGGGTTTCCGCAGACTATTTCACCACCAAAGGGTTCTATCTGGAAGCAAACAGGGTTCTCCTGAGGGGACAAACAAAGACGAGCTGATGGTACAAGCTGCTGTCTACAGATCAGTGTGGACACTGTGTAACATAGCAGGGGGACACTAGGGGTCTGTGGGAACTAAATAGATGACAGTAAACACCTTTGATAGCAGTGTATGTGTGTGTGTGTGTGTGTGTGTGTGTGTGTGTGTGTGTGTGTGTGTGTGTGTGTGTGTGTGTGTGTGCGTGTGTGTGTGTGTCACAAACCAGTGATGGCAGGTGTGTGTGTGTGTGTGTCACAAACAGTGAGGGTGTGTGTGTGTGTTGAGAATTATAATTTTTATTAGGATCCCATAACGTCAGCTAATCTTCCTAAGCTTTCAAACAAAACAAAAGTCATCTCTGCCCCATGCCAAATGTATAGAATTGCGGTGAAATGAGCTTCTCTCCACCAACAAGAGGGGTGTGAACAGTTTGTGGTCGCATGGGTTTGCCACCGGACCTTTGCCACCTAGGAAATGTGTGTGACCGGACCTTTCCAAATAGTACTTATATATCTGTATGTGTGTGTGTGTGGACGGGTACCCCCGAAGTGTTCTAGGGGTGAAAGGTTGTTACATAATTATGGAACGGTATAAGGTCACAACCCCCCACTGTTTCACTAACCCCTTCCTGTCCCCTTCCTGTCCCTTTCCTGTCCCCTACCTGTCCCTTTCCTGTCCCTTTCCTGTCCCCTTCCTGTCCCTTTCCTGTCCCTTTCCTGTCCCCTTCCTGTCCCTTTCCTGTCCCTTTCCTGTCCCCTTCCTGTCCCTTTCCTGTCCCATTCCTGTCCCTTTCCTGTCCCCTTCCTGTCCCTTTCCTGTCCCCTTCCTGTCCCCTTCCTGTTCCTTTCCTGTCCCTTTCCTGTCCCCGTCCTGTTCCCTGCCTGTCCCTTTCCTGTTCCCTTCCTGTCCCTTTCCTGTTCCCTTCCTGTCCCTTTCATGTTCCCTTCCTGTCCCTTTCCTGTCCCCTTCCTGTCCCTTTCCTGTCCCTTTCCTGTCCCTTTCCTGTCCCCTTCCTGTCCCTTTCATGTCCCTTTCCTGTCCCCTTCCTGTCCCTTTCCTGTCCCCTTCCTGTCCCTTTCATGTCCCTTTCCTGTCCCCTTCCTGTCCCTTTCATGTCCTCTTCCTGTCCCCTTTATGTCCTCTTCCTGTCCACCCTGATGGGTGAAGTAAACATCCCGTACAGCTACGGGTCAGTGAACCACACCCACCCTAAGCGACACACCCATAGACACAAGGTACAATACAACCCTCTCGAGCTATTGTCACGACTTCTACCGAAGGTGGCTCCTCTCCCTGTTCGGGCGGCGCACGGCAGTCGGCGTTGCCTGTCTACTAGCCATCACTGATCCCTTTTTCCTTTTCTGTGTGTTTTGTCTTTGGTTCTTTTTCACACCTGGTTTCATTTGCATTAATTTCTGTGTGTATATATGTACCCTGTTGCCTGTCTAAGTTTGTGCGGGATTAGTCTTTCATTGTGATGTGCTCGGTGAGGTTATGCCGTTATTTGTTTTCACGGATTCTTAAGTTTGTGATTGTCGGAACTTTGTTTGTTCCTCCGTGCGTTTGTACGGGTTCTCTGTTGTCGAGGGTGTTTCGATTGTGCCATTCCTGTGTTGGTGGACTGTCTCATTAAAACACGCATCTCAGACATCCTTGCTCTCCTGCGCCTGACTCCTACACCTACCACATTATCACAGCTATACACACAAGCACACACAACCACTGTCAACATTATCACAGCTATACACACAAGCACACACAACCACTGTCAACATTATCACAGCTATACACACAAGCACACACAACCACTGTCACCCCATTCTTGCCTGTCAGCTTGACTCCGTTTTTGTGTTTTGAAGGTCTTGGGGAAGGGTGTCAAAAAAAACTATTCTTCCTCCCTGATACTGTATGATACAGCACATCTATAGCCTTTCTAGTAGAATGCTTCCTGACAATGAAGGTGCGAAGGTAACAGAGAGAATACTGAGGTATTTCAGGGTTTTCACTGTAAAGAGAAAATAACAGATCGTACACACAGACACAATGTGGCAGGATCAAAATGGACCTCTTGTCACTGCTCCAATGGCACACACACACACACACACACACACACACACACACGCTTGTCATTGAGTCCCAGCCAGGCTGAATTGGAGTAGCTGTACCTCTCTTTCGTCAGTTAGTCAGAGAGAGAGAGAGAGATGCTAGGCCCATCCAGTCTCTCTCTCACACTCACCCTGAAGTGCCACAGACCCACGTACAGAGAAGCACAGCTGAGCCGATGGCACGTTGCCATTCATGGGATAATCACAGCGTTGTGAGTGTGTGATTCTTGCATTTGGAACGTGACACAGTACCCTAATCCCACCCACATATGTACACTTGCAATCCCACTGCATGTTTAAATCACCAGTCACCACCCACCCATCTACACCACACACACACACACACACACGTTCACACGCGCACACACACACTCTTCATTGACAGATCAGCATTCAAGAAGCTCTTTCCACTCAGAGATGCTGTGTACTGTACCCACCAACACGTAAACCTACAAGACAGCCTGTGCCACCCACACAACATGCAAATGTTTCTAAATACAACACTTAGTAGTCAACACACACATACACTCACTCACCCATGCACACTCACTCATTCGCCCACCACCCCACACACACACCCGTGGAGGCTACTGAGGGGAGGCTCATATTAATGGCTGCAATGGAGTGAATGGAATAGTATCAAACATGTGGTTCCCATTCCATTGACTCCATTCCATTGACCCCATTCCATTGACTCCACTCCAGCCATTACTATGAGCCGTCCTCCCCTCAGCAGTCTCCACTGGTACACACAGATCAGGGTAAAAATGTCATCACTTTTGGAGCACATCACGCTACCAAATACTTTAAACACCATCCACTTCTTTTAAGAACATTTAGTAACATCCCCGCGGTTAAAGGGGAGGTGAAGAGCTTTTGGGAAGAAGAGTAATTATAATACATTAAGACTACAGGATCCATGGACAAAAGCTCGGCGATGATTTGTGCCTGTGTGAACGAGCTCGTAATTAAACTCAAATCCATTACGGGGCTTTTCTCCGGGATTCATTTAAACGAGGAACGCCGGTAGTAGCGTTGCAATTCCCTTCTAATTTGATGGATATGTTTATCAATTGCCTCGATACATTGGGCACAATACATTGTGACGCAGCTGCGGAAATAAATAAAGAATTCCCCCCCAAAATGAATAACATCTAATTAAAGTCTGCGGCGAGTTTG
This sequence comes from Oncorhynchus mykiss, assembly GCF_013265735.2. Lineage (NCBI taxonomy): Eukaryota > Metazoa > Chordata > Actinopteri > Salmoniformes > Salmonidae > Oncorhynchus > Oncorhynchus mykiss. The sequence goes on along the minus strand of NC_048583.1, from coordinate 4,282,001 downwards.
TTCATTATTCATGAAGCCATTGTGACTCCTTTTTATTTTGGAAAGTTATGTTCTCTTCTCTACCTCTTTCACCCATTGTTACTTTTCTTGGTTGAGAATAAAGCAGAGATCAGAGATGATGTAAAAAGGTCTTAGAGACTAAATGTCAGCAATAGAAATTCTTCGTTCTCTACCCCATTCGGACTCTTTTTTAAAGTAATTTCTTCACCTCTTTCGCCCTTTGTTGGATTGGTTTAATTGGGTTTTACAATAAAGCAGAGGTCACAGACAATGTAAAAAGGTCTTAGAGACAAAATGTCAGCAATATAAAATCTCTGTTTGCTCCCATGGTCTTTGTTTTTCCTGCCTTCTCACAACCTCGATGATGACTGTACAAATATAATTGCGCATGTGTCACCACTCAGTACAGTCTGAAGGAATGTTCCGGACACTTAGGATGGATGCATATCCTTGTGTTTGGTGCTAAGCTTTTACATTCAATGTGACCTTTGTTAGAGCAACGCACAGTGTGAGGCGGCTTAAAGTCAAATTATACAAGTGTTCAACTTCGTTGTCATCATCTCTAGCGCCACCCAGACATCAACATATGTGAAAATGGCGCGTTACTATGTTTTGTTGTCAAAAATATATAGGAAGGTAAGTGTTTCCGATGACATCATCTGGTGTGCATCATGTGATTTTAACCAATTATGTGTAGGCATTATTAAGTGAGTAGCTACAGTAGCTAGCTCTGACCTCTATATCCAGCCTTCCACTGTGTTGTTGTGTTGCACATGCTCTGTCAAAGCCAAGGTCGCATCAACCGGAATACATCCCACATTTGCATCCACCCTTAAAGTTTGCAGCGTGGTAGAAAATAATTAGCAGTTTGGCGTATTTGGGAGACAAAATGAAGGAAATAGAACAGGACAGCTGTTCGTCAGCACTAGAGACTTCTCTTCTACTTCCTGGTCTCACATCGTCCAGTAAAGATGAGATTTCTGTCAAACAATGAACAACAGGTTTCCCCTACTGGAACAGGTTTCTCGTACTCCTGCACTTTGTGTTTTCTATCTTGTGTGTTTTTTATTTGTGTTTTCAGTGTCTGACGAGAAACGGAGAGAGACTTCCCTTTGCGTATCTGCAGATGTATTTTGGTAAAAAGTTAGAAACGTTCTAACAATACATTTGTACCACACTGCCTCCCTCTTCGACAATCCATCTCCATTTTGTTTCGTGTGGACTCAACACAACAGGAGCGCTCACCAGATGCTTTTTGGCCCTGTAAAGCCTCAAAGATTTAAAAAACTTAGTAGTGAAAAGAGAAATGCTGTGTGTACGCACGTTTGGCCTTAATGACTGCCTTTTGCAACCCCTGCAGAAACAGAAACATCTCTGGATGTAGACAGACTGAGTGGTCGTACCATCGTAGTTGAAATGTATTACTCTTAATCTTTCCCACGACGATTCCAGATGGTTTCACACTGAGTCGTTATGTGTGTGTGTGTGTGTGTGTGTGTGTGTGTCTACAGAAACTAGAAGAAGCTAGAGCTTATTTCTGATCCGCGGCTGCGAGCTCCGCCCGAGGCTAAAGGTTTTATGAGGCTGGGAGTATAACACCGCAGGATCATAGGATTGAGCCAACATAGTTGTTCAGCTGTTCTCTCTTGCCTGCTACATTTCTGATTCAGGTGACTGAGAGGGACAGGGAGGTTAATAAGGATGATGGAACCAATGACAGACGATAGTTTTATGGTTTCTCGAGTTTCTATCAGAATAGGCAAAATAAACAATAAAACTCTTTCTCTTTTGAGTCAACTTGATTATTTGACCCAAACCCATCTACCGGAGAAAAGAAAGCAAAGCGTAACCATAACAACCACACAAGACAACTGAAGAGAATGTGGGTCAAAGAACTGTGACCTCAAGTTGAAAGAAATGTGATCTTGTCGCGTCTTGGTGAATAGCTCATGTATTGTGCCATCTGCCTTTGTATTTGGGGGTTTGAATAGCAGAACATATACAGTGTTTGTGACTTGAAATGACAAAGCGTAGTTCCACAAAATGTTTACTCCCAAAAAACAGCATTTCCTGTCATAGTGACACAAAATGTTTACTCCCAAAAAACAGCATTTCCTGTCATAGTGACACAAAATGTTTACTCCCCAAAAACAGCATTTCCTGTCATAGTGACACAAAATGTTTACGGCTAAAAAACATGGTGTATCAGTGTAGTTGTTCAGGGCCACAGACATGATGTACCCGACAAACCCCTCGTATCCACTGTTATCTACACATTCTGGTATCCAATAGGATCCAACTAGGCTGGTATACAGAGTTTATCTGAAAGCATGTTGTTGGTTTTACAGTCTTATCTGCAGCGGAGGGAATGTAACACAAGATGGACGCTGATACGGAGACAGCCTTTATCATAAACACTATTGATTGAGCTGCATTCATATTCTGAGCCGATGCCCGACTCCCTCTGCTCCTCGTTGCCAATCAATCAATCAATCTCGCACACACACTGTGTAGATGCAGTCAACAGGAGCTGAATGGAGGAGAGACGAAGAGAGGGAATGTATGTTTATTGGTGTTGTGGGCATTGAGTCATTTCATTTTTCAGTACCAATTTTGCTGTCCAGTTGTAAAACAGTGTTCCAACCACAATGTACACTACTTTATATAGTTACTGCTGGATGTCTTACTGAGTGCTTTACAGGATTTAGAGTTGCACATGTTGCTATCAGGTTTCCACTGTTAGACTAATGTGTTTTCTATATGTCACTAATCCACTACTGTTAGACTAATATGGATTATATGTCTCTAATCCACTACTGTTAACTAATATGTATTCTATATGTCACTAATCCACTACTGTTAGACTAATATGGATTCTGTCTCTAATCCACTACTGTTAACTAATATGTATTCTATATGTCTCTAATCCACTACTGTTAGACTAATATGTTTTCTATGTCTCTAATCCACTACTGTTAACTAATATGTATTCTATATGTCTCTAATCCACTACTGTTAACTAATATGTATTCTATATGTCTCTAATCCACTACTGTTAGACTAATATGTATTCTATATGTCTCTAATCCACTACTGTTAACTAATATGTTTTCTATATGTCTCTATTCCACTACTGTTAACTAATATGTGCTCTATATGTCTCTAATCCACGACTGTTAGACTAATATGTTTTCTATATGTCACTAATCCACTACTGTTAACTAATATGTTTTCTATATGTCTCTATTCCACTACTGTTAACTAATATGTTTTCTATATGTCACTAATCCACTACTGTTAACTAATATGTTTTCTATATGTCTCTATTCCACTACTGTTAACTAATATGTTTTCTATATGTCACTAATCCACTACTGTTAACTAATATGTTTTCTATATGTCTCTAATCCACTACTGTTAACTAATATGTATTCTATGTCTCTAATCCACTACTGTTAGACTAATATGTATTCTATATGTCTCTAATCCACTACTGTTAGACTAATATGTTTTCTATATGTCTCTAATCCACTACTGTTAACTAATATGTTGTCTTCTCCTGCTCCTTATATACCACCAGTCTTTGCTGCAGTAGAATGTTGTCTGCATTCTACATTTCTCTGCGCCCTGGTCAAAAGTAACGCACCATGTGGGACTCATCCAGAGAGAAACTCTGAGGTTTATAAATGATGAGGACGGCCTCAACCTAAATCAAAACACTGATCACGCATTGGCATTATTGATATCGTCTGGTCCGTGTTTAGATTGACGTTCAGAGTGTTTAACAGTGACAGGTACCGGGCTGCAGGTGTGGTTGCAGGGTACAGTGAACATCTTAGGACTTCTGAGCTTCAACATGCAGGACTAGTGAAATAAAATAAGGACAATGGTATTAAAAATAATAGAAATAGCACTATATACATAATAACAACTGTATCAGTGGTGAATAAATACATGACCATTTTGGTGGAGGCAGCTACAGTTAAACAGGTTGAGAGGTGGAGAGGAGAGGACAGGAGGAGAGAGGTGGAGAGGAGAGTACTGAAGAGTAGAATAAAAGAGAAGACGGGATGTCACTATAAGGTAGCCCTGCCTAGATTACACCAGTGTCACTGTGTGAGTCAGAGAGTTTCCTCCATGAAGTCCCTGAGGAGGGCCTGTTCACTCTGATGTTGTTCGGCTACTGGCTCAGACACAACACCCAGGTTCAGTCTACACTCTGGAGGAAAACAAGAGGAGAGAGGATAAGAGAAGTCGTGTCTCGCTGTATCAGGCCCTACATGTTCTTTCACCCCCAACTAGAGGAGAGGTGGAGAGGTGTCTCTGTTTATGTCCCTGTACTCCATGATGACTCCTCTTTCTACAGTATCACTGTCCATCTTGAATATACTTAAGGGTTCAGCAACAAAGGGGAACTTTAGAGAGGGGGTCTCTAGACTCAAAGATGTTGGCTGTATGTGGGTCTTTCTAACTAAATCTAGGTTTGTCTATGGCTATCTTTATCCAGTGGCTAGGAAGGACACAGCAACACTGTGATAGAGCAACAGCTACCAGACGTACCAACAGTAGGGTCTTGCCTATACAAGCTCCCTGTATACACTCACAAAATAACCTTATAAAATGTGTCTTGACAAACGACTGTATATTCTCACCTTACGGGCTCAGTAGCTGTGCACTGAACCTGTGCTGGTGTCGAGAAAGTAAATCCTGTACCTACATCCCAAATGGCACCCTATTCCCTATATACTGCACTACTTTTGACTAAGGCCCTGGTCAGAAGTAGTGCACTAAACAGGGAATAGGGTGTCATTTGGGAATCACCCAGCTAGAAGCACGACACACTCTCTCTGAACTCGTCAGTAAAAACCACACGCCAATGTTTGAGTTGTCGTTCGATACGCTGTCCCATTCATACCACTTAGTGAGGATGCCGTAATGAGGTCAAGTGTTCTAGATGAGGGCTCACTTAACTGTCCATGATCAGAGCTCGCTCACAGATGGATGAGAGTGAAGAAGCATCTACATCAGTGTTAGTGCGGATGGAGACACCTCTCTCTCTCACTCTCACTCACACGCCTTGTTTAACTAACATTTTGGACACAGTTGATTCCCATTCAAAATCAGATTTTCCCTAACCTAACTCTAAACCTAACCTTAACCTAACCCTAACTCCTAATCCTAACACAAATTTTAACCTTAACCCTAAACTCCCTACAAAAAAGTATTTTTCCTTGTGGGTACTAACAAAATGTCCCCAGTAGGTCAAACTCTTCTTAGTTTACTGTTCTTGTTAAACACGTCCACACCAACGCACACACACACACACATACACACGTATTCGTATTGAATTACAACTCTCAAGCTGTGGCCCTTATTGTATCCTCAGGCTTTGTTCTGTAGTTACTATCTTGTTATCCGAGATAGAGACATGGAGAATGTTCTGGTAACCCACTTTGTCAAATGGCTTGTAAAGATGTATTGCCTACGGTGATGCCCAAACCACACACACCTGATGTTACAACATTGCATTTGCGAAACAGCTTACAGTTCTCAGGCAAGACTGCTGATCGGGTTAGCATGGTTCACTGAACCCCTGTGTTGTACAAGAACCAGTGCAGTAAGACGAGTGCTGGAAACACAGGCTTGACTTCAGAAGGAAACCGACCAGAGAACAGACCAGTAGGACTGTACAGCAGCCGTTGTTGCAGTGAGGGGCGATGCATCAGCACAAGTTCACAGATGGCAAACTAATGGACGATTATGAGAGGAAGCCCACCATGCTATGAGAGAACACACACACACACACCACGCTGAGCTAGAACACTGGGAACCGCCCCAAGGAATCCCCCACTGAAACAGACACTATACATTACCATTAGCAGCATCTCACTCAGTATCACACTGGTGATATCTCACTGTGTGTGTGTGTGTGTGTGTGTGTGTGTGTGTGTGTGTGTGTGTGTGTGTGTGTGTGTGTGTGTGTGTGTGCACGTAGGAGACGGGTTGTGTGTTTGTAAGAGATGGAGTGTGTGTGTAAGAGATGGAGTGTGTGTGTGTGTGTGTGTGTTTAAGAGACGGAGTCTGTGTGTAAGAGATGGAGTGTGTGTGTAAAAGATGGAGTGTGTGTGTGTGTTTAAGAGACGGAGTCTGTGTGTCCCCCCAGAAACAGCATATGCTGGGGTTGAGACGTATCTCCAGTTCCAAGGCCAAACACAGTGAAGCTCACAGTAACTGTACTGTAGAAAGTATCAGTAAATATGTACATTTTCTATTCAATTCTTCTCTCCTGGGAAGTAAACAGAGCCTCTTACTAAACATATTTTCTCGGTTTCCCCGAATAACTCAGAAAAAGAAAATAGAGGATGGAGGTAGAGGATGTAGAGAGTGGGGAGAGCATGGGAAGAGGGAGGTAGAGGGGGAGAAGGGGAGGTAGAGGAGGGGGAGGTAGAGGAGGGAGAGAGTGGGGGGAGGATGGGAGGAGGGATGTAGAGGATGGAGAGACTGGGTGGAGGAGGGAGGTAGTGGATGAGAGACTGGGTGGAGGTAGGAGGTGGAGGATGTAGAGACTGGGTGGAGGTAGGAGGTAGAGGATGGAGAGACTAGGTGGAGGTAGAAGGTAGAGGATGGAGAGACTGGGTGGAGGTAGGAGGTAGAGGATGTAGAGAATGGGTGGAGGATGGAGGTAGAGGATGGAGCGAGTGGGGGGTAGAGGATGGGAGGTAGAGGATGGAGAGACTGGGTGGAGGTAGTAGGTAGAGGATGGAGAGAGTGGGGGGTAGAGGATGGGAGGTAGAGGAGGTAGTGGATGGAGTGACTGGGTGGAGGTAGTAGGTAGATGATATATAGACTGGGTGTGAGGTAGTTGGTAGAGGAAGGAGAAACTGTGGGGAGGATGGAGGTAGAGGATGGAGAGAGTGGGTGGAGGTAGGAGGTAGAAGATGGAGAGACTGGGTGGAGGTAGGAGGTAGAGGATGTAGAGACTGGGTGGAGGTAGGAGGTAGAGGATGTAGAGAATGGGTGGAGGTAGGAGTTAGAGGATGGAGAGACTTTGTGGAGGATGGAGGTAGAGGATGTAGAGACAGGTTGGAGGTAGGAGGTAGAGGATGTAAAGACTAGGTGGAGGTAGGAGGTAGAGGATGGAGAGACTGGGTGGAGAAGGGAGGTAGAGGATATAGAGACTGGGTGGAGGTAGGAGGTAGAGGATGGAGAAACTGTGGGGAGGATGGAGGTAGAGGATGGAGAGACTGGGTGGAGGTTGGAGGTAGAGGATGGAGAGACTGGGTGGAGGTAGGAGGTTGAGGAAGGAAAGACTGGGTGGAGGTAGAGGATGTAGAGACTGGGTGGAGATAGGAGGTAGAGGATGGAGAGACTGGGTGGAGGTAGGAGGTAGAGGATGTAGAGACTGGGTGGTAGGAGGTAGAGGATGGAGAGACTGGGTGGAGAAGGGAGGTAGAGGATGTAGAGACTGGGTGGAGGTAGGAGGTAGAAGATGGAGAGAATGGGTGGAGGTAGGAGGTAGAGGATGTAGAGACTGGTTGGAGGTAGTAGGTAGAGGATGGAAAAACTGTGGGGAGGATGGAGGTAGAGGATGGAGAGACTGGGTGGAGGTAGGAGGTAGAGGATGTAGAGAATGGGTGGAGGTAGGAGGTAGAGGATGTAGAGACTGGGTGGAGGTAGGAGGTAGAGGATGTAGAGAATGGGTGGAGGTAGGAGGTAGAGGATGTAGAGACTGGGTGGAGTTAGATGATGGAGAGACTGGGTGGAGGTAGAGGATGGAGAGACTGGGTGGAGTTAGGAGGTAGAGTCTAGAGAGAATGGGTGGAGGTAGTAGGTAGAGGATGTAGAGACTGGGTGGAGGTAGGTCAAGGATGTAGAGACTGGGTGGAGGTAGGAGGTAGAGGATGGAGAGACTGGGTGGAGGTAGGAGGTAGAGGATGTAGAGACTGGGTGGAGGTAGGAGGTAGTGGATGGAGTGACTGGGTGGAGGTAGGAGGTAGATGATATATAGACTGGGGGGAGGTAGTAGGTAGAGGATGTAGAGACTCGGTGGAGGTAGGAGGTAGATGATGTCGATACTGGGTGGAGGTAGAAGGTATATGATGTAGAGACAGGGGTGTGAGGTCTGATGTTGTTACTGTCTGGAACACCTGTTCAGTGTCCAGGGTTCACAGCACCCCTACAGCCTTGAAATGTGTCCCAAATGGCAGCCCATTCCCTACATTGTGCATGCTGACTTGTTTAATTTGTGACCTCGCTGAGCACACAGTGATAAACACAACAACTTAGTTGGTAGGCCTATTCCATTTCAGGGCACACAACATTGGCGCAGAGAATCCTCATGTCTCTTTCAATGTGGATTTCAAATGGCCATTGTGATTTGAGGTTGTCCTGCTTGTGTGTGTGTGTCTCAGTGTTGGCGTCAATTCTATTTAAATTCCAGTCAATTCAGGAAGTACAATGAAATTCCAACTCCAATTCCATTACCTTCCAATGCTTTTCAATAAGAACATTTTTGCATTGGAATTTGGTTTACTTTCTGAATAGACTGAAATTTAAATGGAATTGACCCAAACCCTGGTGTCTCTGTGTGTGTGTGTGTGTGTGTGTGTGTGTGTGTGTGTGTGTGTGTGTGTGTGTGTGTGTGTGTGTGTGTGTGTGTGTGTGTGTGTGTGCGTGTGTGTGTGCGTGTGCGTGGTGTGTGTGCGCGTTCATGTAATGGCATAAAGGATCATAATTATTTAGAAAATAATGAATCCACCTCCTCAATGTTGATATGTAGGATAGCAACATTAATGACCACAGTAGCTCATTCAAAATAAAATGATATGCGACAACAATTGCTCCTAAAAAATATATGTGAAAGAATAACGCAAAAGCTTAGTTACGCAATTGATTTTTAAACAGACTTAAGAATACGAAAGCTGAATAGTCATTGACTTTTTATGACCAAACAACAGTACGTTGTCTTGCAAAATTTAAGCGAAATAATTGAAAATACTGTAACTGAATTCTATTGATAGTGTTTGGCCATTCAAAGGCAGATCACCGTTGGTTTCCTTCGAGGCAATTCAAAGGTGGCATCATATCAAAGTCTTCAGGAATACAATGAGAGAGAGAGAGAGAGAGAGTAGCTCGGGGCGTTCCATGAAAGGGAATGAGAGCAAACATCCCTCTGTCTCTCTCTCTCTTTCTTTACCTCCTTCTCTTTTTTCCCCTGCCACAAGAAAGGACTGGGAAGGAAGAAGGGAGAACCGGCGAGCAGCTTGATACAGGGTCCTTTAAAATGACAGTTTCTCTTCAGACAGAATATCCCTCTCTCCCTCTCTCCCCAGGGCTGGTCAGATAGACATATCAAAGGAAGGAGAAGACATTTCCCACAGGGCAGTTTCAGGGGTTTCAACACCTCAGGCCCTGTTTATACCGTGTTGTCTTCACACCGAGAGAGCTCTTCATCATCCTCATCATCTTCATCATCACTAACTCTGTTATTGGGAGGGGTTAAATGAGGAAGACACATTTTGGTTGATTGCACTGTGCAACTGACTAGGTATCCCCTTTCCTTTCCCCTGTTATGCACTGATAACAGATTGTAGTCGTGCTGGTTTGATAACACACAATGACACCATCGTCAACATCATTTGAATGTAGTGCTACTCAGCAGCATATTGCAGATACCATGGATGGCTAACCAACTGAGATACAATAGGATGAAATTTGAGATGCAGCTGGCATTTTTCCCCAACGCTGCGGGGACTGAGTGTGTGTGTGTTCCAACTCTGGCCTGATAAACATTCATCATTAACCTCACCATATGGTCCTTGCTGATCAAAATGGCTGAATCAGCATGGTGTCTATCTCTGGAGGGAGGTTCAGCAGGGCAAGTATTGTGTTGAACACACACACACACACACACACACAAATGACGCACCTACTGCCTCTTACACCGACAAGGACACACAAGACAAACAAACCAAAACCTAGGGACACAGTTCAAGCCTTACAAGTGAATGAACTTGAACAACCTTTTTACCTTGATCACAAACCCAAACCACAAAAAAAAAAACACTTAAACCACTAAAATCTTACCCAGCGCTCCCTTTGGCACAGATGTCGCTGGATATACTCTTACCTCAGGACTATATGACTGACTGGCTGTAATGTTTAAAGTCTGAGCGTCAGGGTTATGATGGTAATCCACAGACTGTGGTCAGAGTCAGTGAAGCACAGAGGACAGGGGCTTCGTTCCAAATGGCACCCTATTCCCTACCGTATACAGTACAACACTGTGGACCAGGGCCCATAGAGCTCAGGTCAAAATTAGTGCACTATGTAGGGAATAGGGTGCCATTTGGGATGCACATTTACTGTGATAGAGAAGAGACAGTGAAGCACGGCCTTACAGCAGCCTATAAGCCACAGAGCTGATGTGATGTCCAATCCATTCTGACGCTCAGTCACTCAGAGCAGGGCTGTCTGTCTGTCTGTCTGTCTGTGGAGCGACGTTCAGTGCCTCTTTTTAGTGAAGCTCCATCGAAATGTCTGTCTGAGCCCAAGGGACTTTTGAAACTAAGCTTTCTGAGCTCCTTCTCTCTGTTCCTCTCACCTCATCCCCCACTCTCTCTCTCTCTCTCTCTCTCTCTCTCTCTCTCCCCTCCTCCCCTCTCTCTGTCTTCCCCCTCTCCTCTCCTCTCTCTCTCTCATTTTGAGGATCAGTGACATCATGTGAAGCAGCTGCAACCCTAATGCTGTACAGACCAATGATGTATATAAAACCTGGATTATGGATGTGATGTATTGGCCAATGAGAGGCTTTGAATCCACCGGTCGACTATATTGGCGCTCCCTATATATAAAGAAGCAGTCTTCCATAGGAATGAATGAAAGCTGTTGCACAGCAACTCACTGCCTTCCTGAAGACAAACAATGTATACGAAATGCCTCAGTCTGGTTTTAGACCCCATCATAGCACTGAGACTGCACTCGTGGAGGTGATAAATTACCTTTTAATGGCGTGGGTTCCTTGATGATTTGTGTGAGATTGAGGGCATCTAGCTTAATTTGTAGGACTGCTGGGGTGTTAAGCATATCCCAGTTTTGGTTACCTAACAGAACAAAATCTGAAGCTAGATGGGGGGTGATCAATTCACATATGGTGTCCAGGGCACAGCTGGGAGCAGATGGGGGTCGATAACAGGCGGCAACAGTGAGAGACTTATTTCTGGAGAGATTCATTTTTTAAAATTAGAAGGTAGAACCGTTTAGGTATAGACCTGTAAAGTATGACAGAACTTTGCAGGCTACCTCTGCAGTAGATTGCAACTCCTCCCCCTTTTTCAGTTCTATCTTTACGGAAAATGTTGTAGTTGGGTATGGAAATCTCAGAATTGTTGGTGGCATTCCTAAGCCAGGATTCAGACACGGCAAGGACATCAGGGTTGGCGGAGTGTGCTAAAGCAGTGGGTAAAACAAACTTAGGGAGGAGGCTTCTGATGTTAACATGCATGAAACCAAGGATTTTTCGATCACAGAAGTCAACAAGTGAGGGTACCTGGGGACACGCAAGGCCTGGGTTTACCTCCACATCACCCGAGGAACAGAGAAGGAGTAGGATGAGGGTACGGCTAAAGGCCATCAAAACTGGTCGTCTAGATCGTTGGGGACAGAGAATAAAAGGAGCCGATTTATGGGCGTGGTAGAATAGATTCAGGGCATAATGTGCAGACAGGGGTATGGTGGGGTGGAGGTACAGCGGAGGTAAGCCCAGGCACTGAGTGATGATAAGAGAGGTTGCATCTCTGGACATGCTGATTATAATGGGTGAGGTCACCACATGTGTGGGAGGTGGGACAAAGGAGGTATCAGAGGTATGATGAGTGAAACTATGGGCTCCATTGTAAACTAAAACAATGATTACTAACCTAAACAACAGGATACAAGGCATATTGACATTTGAGAGAAACATAAAGTGAGGCATAAAGCAATCACAGGTGTTGATTGGGAGAGCTAGCTAAGACAACAACGTGTAAGACAACAACAGCTAATCAGCTAAAACACGAACAACAGGTAAAATGGCAATGAATTGGCAGAGAGGGTTGGTTAACTACACACAGAGCCTGAGTTCGCGGCTGGGGCCAACAGATAAACAAAATAAACAGAATGGAGTACCGTGATTAATGGACAGTCCAGCAGGCATTAGCTATGTAGCCAAGTGATCATAGGGTCCAGGGGACAGCAAAGATGGAACAGGGAAGCCGTGGAGTAGTCGCTACTACGTTAGCACGTGGGCGACACAGCGTTTAAAGTTAGCAGCCCGGGGCTAGTAGAAGCATCTGCTCCGATGTCCAACAGAGGCCGGTTGAAGGCCCAGAGGATTAGATTATTCGTCGGCAGACCAGTCGTTGTGGTGCGCCTGGGCGCCGTGTCCACAAAGGATCCAAGCCAGATGGCGAAAGAGGTGTTGTAGTTATTTAGTTTGCTAGCCGGGAGATGCGCCTGGCTCACGGCTAACTGGTGCTAGCTTCGGGGCAGGGGCGTTAGCCACTATAGCCACTCGGTAGCAGCGGTGATCCGGTGCCAAGGTCCAGGGCTTACGGCAAGGATCCGGTTTAGTAGTGGATTCTAGTCGTGTTTGGGTGGAGTCCGGGTGAACAACTCAGTAGGCCGGGAGGTGGAGCTGGCCTGGCTCAGGGATAGCTTCGGTACTGGGTCACTCGGTGGCAGCTAGCTAGCTGTGTAGATCAGGAGTAATGATCCAGGGTTTACGGCAGGAATCCAGCGTTGTAATGGAGAAACAGTCAGATACTGGTAGGCTGGCAGGTAAATGGTAGGCTGTGCAGAGGGTAAATGACTAAATAGCTTGTAGCTAATTAGCTGGTTAGCTTCTGATGGCTCGGTGGTTCTGGCTATAAGGTCTAAAAATAAAAAATAAGAGCGGTTCCATATCACATTGGTTGAGGCAGGTTGAAAATAGAAGAGATTGAAAATAAATTGAAATATATACAAAAAAGGACGAAAAATACAAAAGTACACGAGAGGACGAACAAAACACTTCTGCACTGGCCTTGGTCATAATGACCAAGATGACTCCTTGCTGTCCCCAGTCCACCTGGCCGTGCTGCTTATCCAGTTTCAACTGCGGCTATGGAACCCTGACCTGATCACCGGACATGCTACCTGTCCCAGACCTGCTATTCTCTCTCTAGAGACAGCAGGAGCGGTAGAGATACTCTCAATGATCGGCTATGAAAAGTCAACTGACATCTACTCGTGAGGTGCTGACTTGCTGCACCCTCAACAACTTCTGTGATTATTATTATTTGACCCTGCTGGTCATTTATGAACATTTGAACATCCTGGCCATGTTCTGTTATAATCTCCACCCGGCACAGCCAGAAGAGGACTGGCCACCCCTCAGCCTGGTTCCTCTCTAGGTTTCTTCCTAGGTTTTGGTCTTTCTAGGGAGTTTTTCCTATCCACCGTGCTTCTACACCTACATTGCTTGCTGTTTTGGGTTTTAGGCTGGGTTTATGTACAGCACTTTGAGATATCAGCTGATGTAAGAAGGGCTATATAAAATACATTTGATTGAAATTTGATTGAATACAGTAATTCAATGTTTCAAGGGAAAATCACATCTATTTAAATATGTTTTAATCGTAGTGGGGACAGTAACATTAGAACTTTCTAAAAATGTTTGTATATATTTATTTTAAATGTTTTTGTTTAGCTGAACGTATGCATTAAGGTGTCTAATACAATATATGTGGCTAAAACAATTCATAAATGCATTTCTAAAGCTTCCAAAATATTATTTACAGTGGGAGAGTGCCAAGATGGAGGCACTGTGGTTTCAACACAGAATTGAACACTGTTAGTCATCTAGTATATATATATAAATCATTGGTACAGACAGAATCTCTCTCTCTCTCTCCCTCTCTCTCTCTCTCTCTCTCTCTCTCTCTCTCTCTCTCTCTCTCTCTCTCTCTCTCTCTCTCTCTCTCTCTCGCGCTCTCTCTCGCGCTCTCTCTCTCTCTCTCTCTCTCTCTCTCTCTCTCTCTATGTTCCTCTCTCTCTCTCTGTTGCTCTCTCTCTCTCTTTCTCTCTCTCACTCTCTCTGGTGAGTGTAGGTGTTAATCCTAGAACCAAAAGCAGTCAGCCATTGAGACGATCATTAAACCATCCACTCCTCCTCTTCAGTCACGACCACAAAGCTACATATCCGTATCACCCAATTCTAGGAGCGTTTTACCTGCAGGGCTTTCAAGGCTAAGGATGCTCTGGTTGTCAGAATGGGATTTCCCATTCAGGCCAGTCTCAGACAAATCTGTTTAGAAGATTTCTGAGGAATGCAACAAGTGTCCATACCTCAGCAACGTCGACACCCCACTGCGGCTCAAAGCAAACAAAGAACCCTTTAAAAAGGAGGATCTCTACTCGATTTCCCAAGCTTGACATCATAAAATGCGTCACACACACACACACACACACACACACACAGTACACTACTTCCTTTCCAAATCGTGTGAGAATGAGAGAAGAAAGGATGAGAGAAAAAGATGAGGGAAGAAGAGAGGGTGGGAGAAAAAGACAGAATGAGAGAAGAATGGAGGATGAGAAAAGAAGAGAGGATGAGAGAAGAAGAGCTGATGAAAGGAGAAGAGAGGATGAGAGAATAAGATCAGGGAAGAAAAGAGGATGAGAGAATAAGATCAGGGAAGAAGAGAGGATGAGAGAAGAAGAGATAATGAGAGAAGAAGAAGAGAGGGTGAGAGAAGAGAGGATGAGAGAAGAAGATGAGGGAAGAAGAGCGGGTGACAGAAGAGAGGATGAGAGAAGAAGATGAGGGAAGAAGAGAGGGTGAGAGAAGAGAGGATGAGAGAAGAAGATAAGAGAAGAAGAGAGGGTGAGAGAAGAAGAGAGGATGAGAGAAGAGAGGATGAGAGAAGAAGATGAGGGAAGAAGAGAGGATGAGAGAAGAAGATAAGAGAAGAAGAGAGGGTGAGAGAAGAAGAGAGGATGAGAGAAGAGAGGATGAGAGAAAAAGAGATGAGGGAAGAAGAGAGGGTCAGAGAAGAGAGGATGAGAGAAGAATATGAGGGAAGAAGAGAGGATGAGAGAAGAGAGGATGAGAGAAGAAGATGAGGGAAGAAGAGAGGGTCAGAGAAGAGAGGATGAGAGAAGAAGATGATGGAAGAAGAGAGAGGATGAGAGAAGAATAGATTATTAGAGAAGAAGATGAGGGAAGAAGATAAGAGAAGAAGAGAGGGTGAGAGAAGAAGAGAGGATGAGAGAAGAGAGGATGAGAGAAAAAGAGATGAGGGAAGAAGAGAGGGTCAGAGAAGAGAGGATGAGAGAAGAATATGAGGGAAGAAGAGAGGATGAGAGAAGAGAGGATGAGAGAAGAAGTTGAGGGAAGAAGAGAGAGGATGAGAGAAGAATAGATTATTAGAGAAGAAGATGAGGGAAGAAGATAAGAGAAGAAGAGAGGGTGAGAGAAGAAGAGAGGATGAGAGAAGAGAGGATGAGAGAAAAAGAGTTGAGGGAAGAAGAGAGGGTCAGAGAAGAGAGGATGAGAGAAGAATATGCGGGAAGAAGAGAGGATGAGAGAAGAGAGGATGAGAGAAGAAGATGAGGGAAGAAGAGAGAGGGTGAGAGAATAAGATCAGGGAAGAAAAGAGGATGAGAGAATAAGATCAGGGAAGAAGAGAGGATGAGAGAAGAAGAGATAATGAGAGAAGAAGAAGAGAGGGTGAGAGAAGAGAGGATGAGAGAAGAAGATGAGGGAAGAAGAGCGGGTGACAGAAGAGAGGATGAGAGAAGAAGATGAGGGAAGAAGAGAGGGTGAGAGAAGAGAGGATGAGAGAAGAAGATAAGAGAAGAAGAGAGGGTGAGAGAAGAGAGGATGAGAGAAGAGAGGATGAGAGAAGAAGATGAGGATGAGAGAAGAGAGGATGAGAGAAAAAGAGATGAGGGAAGAAGAGAGGGTCAGAGAAGAGAGGATGAGAGAAGAATATGAGGGAAGAAGAGAGGATGAGAGAAGAGAGGATGAGAGAAGAAGATGAGGGAAGAAGAGAGGGTCAGATAAGAGAGGATGAGAGAAGAAGATGAGGGAAGAAGAGAGGGTCAGAGAAGAGAGGATGAGAGAAGAGAGGATGAGAGAAGAAGATGAGAGAAAAAGAGATGAGGGAAGAAGAGAGGGTCAGAGAAGAGAGGATGAGAGAAGAATATGAGGGAAGAAGAGAGGATGAGAGAAGAGAGGATGAGAGAAGAAGTTGAGGGAAGAAGAGAGAGGATGAGAGAAGAATAGATTATTAGAGAAGAAGATGAGGGAAGAAGATAAGAGAAGAAGAGAGGGTGAGAGAAGAAGAGAGGATGAGAGAAGAGAGGATGAGAGAAAAAGAGTTGAGGGAAGAAGAGAGGGTCAGAGAAGAGAGGATGAGAGAAGAATATGAGGGAAGAAGAGAGGATGAGAGAAGAGAGGATGAGAGAAGAAGATGAGGGAAGAAGAGAGGGTCAGAGAAGAGAGGATGAGAGAAGAAGATGAGGGAAGAAGAGAGGGTCAGAGAAGAGAGGATGAGAGAAGAGAGGATGAGAGAAGAAGATGAGGGAAGAAGAGAGGATGAGAGAAGAGAGGATGAGAGAAGAAGATGAGGGAAGAAGAGAGGATGAGAGAAGAAGATGAGGGAAGAAGATGAGGGAAGAAGAGAGGATGAGAGAAGAAGATGAGGGAAGAAGAAGAGTGGATGAAAGAAGAAGAGAGAATGAGAGAAGAAGAGAGGATGAGAGAAGAAGTTGAGGGAAGAAGAGAGAGGATGAGAGAATAAGATCAGGGAAGAAAAGAGGATGAGAGAATAAGATCAGGGAAGAAGAGAGGATGAGAGAAGAAGAGATAATGAGAGAAGAAGAAGAGAGGGTGAGAGAAGAGAGGATGAGAGAAGAAGATGAGGGAAGAAGAGCGGGTGACAGAAGAGAGGATGAGAGAAGAAGATGAGGGAAGAAGAGAGGGTGAGAGAAGAGAGGATGAGAGAAGAAGATAAGAGAAGAAGAGAGGGTGAGAGAAGAAGAGAGGATGAGAGAAGAGAGGATGAGAGAAGAAGATGAGGGAAGAAGAGAGGGTGAGAGAAGAGAGGATGAGAGAAAAAGATAAGAGAAGAAGAGAGGGTGAGAGAAGAAGAGAGGATGAGAGAAGAGAGGATGAGAGAAAAAGAGATGAGGGAAGAAGAGAGGGTCAGAGAAGAGAGGATGAGAGAAGAATATGAGGGAAGAAGAGAGGATGAGAGAAGAGAGGATGAGAGAAGAAGATGAGGGAAGAAGAGAGGGTCAGATAAGAGAAGATGAGAGAAGAAGATGAGGGAAGAAGAGAGGGTCAGAGAAGAGAGGATGAGAGAAGAGAGGATGAGAGAAGAAGATGAGGGAAGAAGAGAGGATGAGAGAAGAGAGGATGAGAGAAGAAGATGAGGGAAGAAGAGAGGATGAGAGAAGAAGATGAGGGAAGAAGATGAGGGAAGAAGAGAGGACGAGAGAAGAAGATGAGGGAAGAAGAAGAGTGGATGAAAGAAGAAGAGAGAATGAGAGAAGAAGAGAGGATGAGAGAAGAAGTTGAGGGAAGAAGAGAGAGGATGAGAGAAGAATAGATTATTAGAGAAGAAGATGAGGGAAGAAGATAAGAGAAGAAGAGAGGGTGAGAGAAGAAGAGAGGATGAGAGAAGAGAGGATGAGAGAAAAAGAGATGAGGGAAGAAGAGAGGGTCAGAGAAGAGAGGATGAGAGAAGAATATGAGGGAAGAAGAGAGGATGAGAGAAGAAGAGAGGATGAGAGAAGAAGTTGAGGGAAGAAGAGAGAGGATGAGAGAATAAGATCAGGGAAGAAAAGAGGATGAGAGAATAAGATCAGGGAAGAAGAGAGGATGAGAGAAGAAGAGATAATGAGAGAAGAAGAAGAGAGGGTGAGAGAAGAGAGGATGAGAGAAGAAGATGAGGGAAGAAGAGCGGGTGACAGAAGAGAGGATGAGAGAAGAAGATGAGGGAAGAAGAGAGGGTGAGAGAAGAGAGGATGAGAGAAGAAGATAAGAGAAGAAGAGAGGGTGAGAGAAGAGAGGATGAGAGAAGAGAGGATGAGAGAAGAAGATGAGGATGAGAGAAGAGAGGATGAGAGAAAAAGAGATGAGGGAAGAAGAGAGTGTCAGAGAAGAGAGGATGAGAGAAGAATATGAGGGAAGAAGAGAGGATGAGAGAAGAGAGGATGAGAGAAGAAGATGAGGGAAGAAGAGAGGGTCAGATAAGAGAGGATGAGAGAAGAAGATGAGGGAAGAAGAGAGGGTCAGAGAAGAGAGGATGAGAGAAGAGAGGATGAGAGAAGAAGATGAGGGAAGAAGAGAGGATGAGAGAAGAGAGGATGAGAGAAGAAGATGAGGGAAGAAGAGAGGATGAGAGAAGAAGATGAGGGAAGAAGATGAGGGAAGAAGAGAGGATGAGAGAAGAAGATGAGGGAAGAAGAAGAGTGGATGAAAGAAGAAGAGAGAATGAGAGAAGAAGAGAGGATGAGAGAAGAAGTTGAGGGAAGAAGAGAGAGGATGAGAGAAGAATAGATGATTAGAGAAGAAGATGAGGGAAGAAGAGAGGATGAGAGAAGTAGATGAGGCAAGTTGAGAGGATGAGAGACGAAGATGAGGGAAGAGAGGATGAAAGAAGAAGAGAGAATGAGAGAAGATGAGGGAAGAAGAGAGGATGAGAGAAGAGAGGATGAGAGAAGAGAAGATGAGAGAAGAAGATGGGGGAAGAAGAGAGGATGAGAGAAGAGAGGATGAGAAGAGAAGATGAGAGAAGAAGATGAGGGAAGAAGAGAGGATGAGAGAAGAAGATGAGGGAAGAAGAGAGGATGAGAGAAGAAGATGAGGGAAGAAGAGAGGATGAGAGAAGAGAGGATGAGAGAAGAGAAGATGAGAGAAGAAGATGAGGGAAGAAGAGAGGATGAGAGAAGAGAGTAGAAGAGAAGATGAGAGAAGAAGATGAGGGAAGAAGAGAGGATGAGAGAAGAGAGGATGAGAGAAGAGAAGATGAGAGAAGAAGATGAGGGAAGAAGAGAGGATGAGAGAAGAAGATGAGGGAAGAAGAGAGGATGAGAGAAGAGAGGATGAGAGAAGATGAGAGTAGAAGAGAAGATGCCTCCGGTGGTGCAAAGCTCAATCCCTGTGAGTGAAACTAACACAGTCTTATGTCTGAAGCGAGACACCATCACTTCGACCGACCTCCGTCACGTACTACAGTGAGTATCTTCAGGCAGGTTTGACGGTGGTGGTTTTACACAAGGCCTACTGTGAACAAAACTCACGTGGCTCTGAAGTGATTCAACACTGTTCACACAACATTATTCTTAGTTATTCTAATGTATATACCAGATTACATACTGGAGTCTTATTCATGTACTGTATTGTTCACGTAGATCATTCTAATAGATCTCCTACTGTACATTACATTGTTACTGTATTTTAATGTGCTGGATTCTTTACATAGCTAATACATCTACTGCTGTATATATCATTAGCAGTATATCTTTTTGGTGTATATATAGTATGCATATATTGCATTTGGATTACTGATAAGTGTTATTTGGGTTGGTAACCAGATTCCTTCTGACATTCGTGATTTCTTGTTTCTCGTATTTGATTATTATTTGTGTACTTGTTTGACATTTTAACTTAGGAGCTAGTAACAGAAGCATTTCACTGCACCCGCTATATAACATCTACTAAACTGTGTAGGCAACCTTTGATTGGATTTGAACAAAACAGCAGGCAGTTACCTTCAGAGAGTTGAGCTGGCGTGAGTCTCCAGTGGCTTGTGGACCAAGCGGGGTTTGAACCGACAGCCCTGGTCATTTCACTACTCAGAACTACACAGAAGACAGAAAGACATGACTGGATACATAGACGGTTCAATAAAACAAAGAGACAGTAAAAATACCTTCCAATAAACATCTAGAGAGAGAACAGTGTGGTCCACGTCATACTTTGTTAGGTCATTAATATGGGTCAGTGTGCTGTATTGGTGATCTTCTCCCTCAGTCCGGCAGACAAGCGATGCCTCAGAAACTGCACCTTGTTGCGAGGATTCAATTCCGAGGGTCATTTGCAAAGGGGTGCTGTGATTGAATTTGGAGGCCAGATGGATTTTGTATTTAATTTTCGGAAGCCTGGGCAGGTCTCCCGTGCCTGTGTTCATACTATCACTTTGTGCTCAAAATGGTGGACGTTTCTCTCTCTCTCTCTCTCTCTCTCTCTCTCTCTCGTTCTTTTACTTTAATCCAGCCAGCGAGCGTGCCCCCAGTCAAATGGAATAGGACTATGAATGATTCATCTTCATAACTGTGGTCTCTCTCTCATTTTCTCTTGCTGTCTCTCAACCTCTCTCTCTTGATCTGCTTACCTCACTCTCTCCCTTTCTTTCCTCTCTCCATCTCTCCATCTCATCCACCTACCTCCCTCCCTCTATCTCTCATCAATCTTCAACCCCTCTCATCTCTCTCTCTGACAACAACAACAATAACCCCAGCGTAGGTAATTAGATTACATAGCAGAGCGGTCCAGGAGTGTACCTGCTGCCTCCAACCTGATTCATACTCATTAGGCCTTTTCATCCATTACACCATGACAACCTAACATGATTCAGAGGGGGCGAGTCAGGGGCGGTCCTCGTTGACTTCTCCAATCTGCTCCCGAAATTACATCCAAACTAATAACCAATGAGTATACAGTAGATGGGCTATACCTCCATTTGAAATCTGCCCGAAATGGAAAATCATTGAAGAACCTACACCATTTTTTACAGACGAACATTTCTATAATATCAGCGGTCTGGGGACATTGGCTGTTGACTGAACAAGCATTAGCTAACATGATCAGCAAGCGTCTTCCACTGAGACAGACGTCTTTTTTTCAATAGGTGGATGGTCTCAGCATCGTTTAGGTCAGTAGTATTGAAGGGTGGCAGGTGGGGACCTGGCGTTAATGAACATTAATTGAAAAACACTAATTGCATCTGGGCCCTCTGTAGGTAGTTCCCAGAATTAGGATCGCTGATGCATACAAACATGAATGGCATGGAGAGAGAGAATGACATGAAGAGAGAGAATGACATGGAGAGAGAGAAAGGAAGAGAGAGAATAACATGAAGAGAGAGAGAATGACATGAAGAGAGAGAATGACATGGAGAGAGAGAATGACATGAAGAGAGAGAGAATGACATGAAGAGAGAGAATAACATGAAGAGAGAGAGAATGACATGAAGAGAGAGAATGACATGGAGAGAGAGAATGACATGGAGAGAGAGAATGACATGGAGAGAGAGAATGGGAGAGAGAGAATGACATGGAGAGAGAGAAAGGGAGAGAGAGAATGACATGGAGAGAGAGAATTACATGAAGAGAGAGAAAGGGAGAGAGAGAATGACATGGAGAGAGAGAATGGCATGGAGAGAGAGAATGACATGGAGAGAGAGAATGACATGGAGAGAGAGAAAGGAAGAGAGAGAATAACATGAAGAGAGAGAGAATGACATGAAGAGAGAGAATGACATGGAGAGAGAGAATGGAAGAGAGAGAATAACATGAAGAGAGAGAGAATGACATGAAGAGAGAGAATGACATGGAGAGAGAGAATGACATGGAGAGAGAGAATGGGAGAGAGAGAATGACATGGAGAGAGAGAAAGGGAGAGAGAGAATGACATGGAGAGAGAGAATTACATGAAGAGAGAGAAAGGGAGAGAGAGAATGACATGGAGAGAGAGAATGGCATGGAGAGAGAGAATGACATGGAGAGAGAGAATGACATGGAGAGAGAGAATGGCATGGAGAGAGAGAGAGACATGGAGAGAGAGAATGACATGGAGAGAGAGAAAGGGAGAGAGAGAATGACATGGAGAGAGAAAATGACATGGAGAGAGAGAATGACATGGAGAGAGAGAATGGCATGAAGAGAGAGAATGGCATGGAGAGAGAGAAAGGGAGAGAGAGAGAGAGCGTAACTGGCAGCCTGACATCGGAGTCACCTCAGGTCAACCGCTTTTTATCTGCTACTTTAATATAGAAAAATATATGAATAAGAAAGCATGAAAAAACAAGACTGTGAAGAAAATAAAGGGGTAATTGATATCTCCCTGTTTCTTCTCCTCCGTGACCACCGCCGAGTGAAATGATGAAAGTAGAGATGTGAGGTTTGATCACATATACCCAGACTCCCCCTGAGGCGGGCCGGGGCGAGCCTGCGGGATCCCTGCAGTGCCCAAATCAAAGAGTTCTGCATGGGGGTGGACAGATTTAATTAGTCGCCCGAAAACACCTTCAACCATACCTCGGGCAGGCGTCAACACTTCCTCCCTTCCTCCCTACACTCTTAGAAAAAAGGGTTCCCCTTTTTAGTGTAAGAGCTGTTTAAAAAAGACTGAAATTTGAGCCAGTTTTAGTGGGATGGAGTTTTTACCTGCCTGGTTACATCACCAGGCAGTAAATTAGTTAATAGACTAGGAAGAGAGAGTTCCAAACCTCTCTGCAAATAAGAGCTAGTTTTCAGTTGTCCCCTCCCCACTCAGACCACTCCAAGATAGTTCTAGTAAAATTCTTGCTTTAGAAACTGCTCTTTGCTAAGAAGCTATTTTTGTTTCTTTTTTTTACCATTTTAATTGAAAACAATCACAGTAAGGTACCTCATTTTTACCCAGAAATGATTTGATATTGAGATAAAAACGGCTGCATTGGGCCTCACCGTGTCATTCACTCAGAGAGAACAATCACCTCACACTGACTGCCTTTCTTTGTACTCAGAAGGAGGGAATCATCAAACCCAATCCATCCGTTTTTATCAAGGGCCAGCCAGGGCTAACAGCTATTTAAAATACATCTTTCAACATGGGACCTGACAGCTGATATACCTCTTCAAACGCCTTTTTGTTAGCGTCATCCAAGCACGGAGGAAGGTGGTTTGAAAGTGTACATTAGCATTAGTGAAAGGTACGCTTTCCCTGTGGTTGTAGCTTAGAGTAGAGTGTGGTCACCATTAGCGCTACCTTTAAGCAATGTCAAATGTAAGCTCTTTGAAAATCAGGGTGTCCCTGGTTTGGATAGGTTAAAGAAACCACGGCATCTACAGGCACGATCCTTGCTCTAGGCCTATTGTGTCCTTGCGGCGAGAAAAGGACTACATCAATTGATTGATAACATTTGATCCTACCAAAATCTATCGATCGTTATCACTCCACACCCCTTGATGAGGAAAGGTAGCTTTAGTATTGAACCAACAGACTAATTATCAGTGTGTTAACCTGTCAGAGAGAAAGCACATCATTCCAAGAATAACAGATCATTTCACAACATCACATCAAGTGTGTCTATAAGGCATGAACCTGCCTTACAGACACCATGTACCCAGATTGAGGACACGGCATTCCAGGAAGCCAAGTGCATCAGCCCTGGCCCCTTAAAAGCCTTCAAACTCACCCAGGAATCCTCCCAATGATGATTCAGCCACTAAAGATAATTAAACTATCAAATAAAGTTATCCTTCGAGACTTCCCCCCCCCCCCCCCCAAGCCAATAAAACGAAATGGTGTCTTAATGTCATATTCAGGATTTCGCTGGCGTTGAGGTAGCAACGGTAATCAAAATTGTTAAAAGGTTTTAATAAAGTTGGACAATGGATGAAGATACTCCAAACTTTTTGAATTTATACAATCCATCGGATATTGACATAATTATAACACATAACACATTGTACAGGCACAGACAAATAACGAATAACGAGTTCAGTGATTTTGGTGGGAATTCAAGTATTCAATTTATTGTAAAATTTCCCACATTTTTTCTTGGAAGGCACTCATATAAATGTTATTGTATCAGGTATTTTTTTTATATATTTTGTGTTGAAATATTTAAAATGATATGTACCTAATTTGCATAAATACACAAGCATTTGCATATATAACTATATTAACATAAAGGGGTGGAACAGGTCTGCAACAACCATCCATTCCTCTGTCTACCCAACCTGCGCTCTCTAGACTGAGTCATTAATTACTGTTGTTTTCACATTCTCTTGCATAATTCAACAAGTGTGTCAATAGCAGGATACCCTGAGATTGAAAATCAACACGCATGGCTCTAGATTACAGCTATCTAAACACACTTTACATTGTTTGCGAGATCAGACATAATATCACCACATTTTCTGAAGTTGTTTTCATTTCAGTGCATCTCATTTGTAAACATTTCAACTGTCTTACATTATTACTTGTTTCAATTCCACCAAAAATGTACACCAATGCAAATGAAGTCATCTTTCTTCTCTTACGTGTGATGCAAGTGTCGAGCCGGTGAGTTAAATCCCCGACAAAACGTTGGCGTTCTTATAGATTTAACGGAAAGACAATGTTTGACGGGTCATTACAAACATTTCCGCGGTCGTAACGCCAACGGGGGAAAATTACAGGCACAAGCAAAAGTATGAAAGAGTCACACGAGTAAAATGAAAGAAATGAATCCAGCAAAATGTAAATTACAAGTGAATTTTGCACCCCTAAAACACAGGAAGTAGATGGCTGAAAAAGACAGACCCTCAGGTGGGCGGGGCATGCGCGTTGCTACATGGCGTCTATGGTACAGCCCTGCAGGCTGTTTGTCTGATACACTCCCTATGGGTTTATACAGTATATATTATGCCTGTGACTACTGTGGAACTGTACAGCTAAGCCATATACAGATATAGGATCTTCATCTGATCACCCCGTTGCAGGAAATTGAAAACTTGTAGTTTATTTGTCCACCTCAAAAATTGAAGGAAAAAATATATATACATAGGAAATAGACCCTATTTCATGAGACGATACGCATGTCCTCTATATCACATACTGTACCACATGACCCGTTACATATTTAATACACCCCTATTACACAACAATCTATTGAAGGTTAAGAGGCCATCACTCACTGGAGCTGACCCAGCACTGTGATATTATCAGTCCAATTTACTGAGCAATCACTCCATGTTCTCTAGGCTGAAAACAACAAATAGATAATTGCGACAGAGGGGAATTTATTTGTAAAAAAAAAAATCCGTTATTTTACCAGGTAAGTTGACTGAGAACACATTCTCATTTGCAGCATTGACCTGGGGAATAGTTACAGGGGAGAGGAGGGGGATGAATGAGCCAATTGTAAACTGGGGATTATTAGGTGACCGTGAGGGTTTAACACCCCTACTCTTACGATAAATGCCATGGGATCTTTAATAACCGCAGAGAGCCAGGACACCCGTTTAACGTCCCATCCGAAAGACGGCACCCGACACAGGGCAGCGTCCCCAATCACTGCCCTGGGGCATTGGGATATTTTTTAGACCAGAGGAAAGAGTGCCTCCTACTGGCCCTCCAACATCACTATCCAGCAGCATCAAGTCTCCCATGCAGGGACTGACCAGGACCAACCCTGCTTAGCTTCAGAAGAAAGCCAGCAGTGGTATGCAGGGTGGTATGCTGCTGGAATGACGTCTGTCACGTTGGTATGAAGAGATGCGGAAGACAGGCGCAGGAATGCGTAATAGTTTTTTTTATTATACCCCAAATTACGGCGTGCCGTGTAAAGGGGACGAATACCAAACAAACACGTAACAAACACACAGGGTTGAAACCCAAACAAAAGAGTGAGGAGTACTTTGAATAAATAACACTAGCGGACGATGATCAACACACGGGACGAGACCCGTAATCATCTGGGCAATCCACAAGGGCAAGAAAGCCCAAAACACACAGCACAGGTACTCACATGCACCAACGGACATTGTAACAATAATGGACAGCCCAATGGCAACCAAAGAGCACACTTATACTGGTACTAATGAGCGGGAATAGGGGACAGGTGAGCATGATGAAAGTTCCGGAGGGATCCGTCACGATGTCCCTCCTCCTTTGATATAGAACTTGAGTTGTGTCCATCTTGAACACATTTCCCTTATTCAGCACCACCAATTCCTTATCTATAATACTGAACAACAATATAAAGGCAACATCCCATGTTTCATTAGCTGAAATAAAAGAACCCAGAAATGTTCCATACAAAAAGCTTAACTCTCCAATTTTGGGCTCAAATTTGTTTACATCCATGTTAGTGAACATTTCTCCTTGTCCAAGATAATCCATCCACCTGAGAGATGTGGCATATCAAGAAGCTGCTTAAACAGCATGATAATTACACAGGTGCGCCTTGCGCTGGGGACAATAAAAGCCCACTCAAAAATGTTCAGTTTTGTCACACAACGCAATGCCACAGATGTCTCAAGTTTTGAATGAGTGTGCAATTGGCATGCTGACTGCAGGAATATCCACCGGAGCTGTTGCCAGAGAATTGAATGTTAATTTTTCTACCATGAGCCTCCAGGCCTCACAACAGTTTTAGGGAATTTGGCAACTTGACAAACCGGCCTCACAACTGCAGCACACGTGTAACCACACCAGCACAAGACCTCCACGTACAACTTCTTCACCTGTTGGATCGTCTGAGACCAGCCAGTCAGACAGCTGATGAATCTAATATAGCCCCTTTTGTGGGGAAAAACTCAAAAATATGGATCTAGGGATTTTACATGATTGGGCAGGGGCGCAGCCATGGGTGGGCCTGGGAGGGCATAGGCCCACCCACTGGGGAGCCAGTCCCACCTTTGGATGCACCCCTGCCCAGTCATGTGAAATCCATAGATTAGGGCCTAATGAATTAATTTCAATTGACTGATTTCCTTATATGAACTGTAACTCAGTAAAATCGTTCAAAATGTTGCATGTTCCGTTCATATTTTCGTTCAGTATATTTCCTATTAGCTACAACAAGTATGGCACATATACATGGATGCATGCATGCAAGCATACACACACACACAAACACACAGAAGCATACACACACACACAAACACACAGAAGCACACAGACCACTTTGTACCACCCTCCAGTACATCCTCTGTAGCAGGCCTGAACTAAACTTCCCTGTACGGGTCTATTTCCATAGTTCTCCAGGCAGTTGGATCTAGTGGTTGCAGCTGGCCAAGTGATGTCCAGTGAGGTTTAATGATACCGACCACATACTGCTGCTGTGTTCTGACCACAGGAGGTTGATGTCACCTTAATTAGGGAGGATGGGCTCATGGTAGTGGTTGGAGCGAAATGGTATCAAACACATCAAACACATGGTCTCCATGTGTTTTGATGCCATTCCATTCGCTACGTTCCAGCCGTTATTATGAGTAGTTCTACCTTCAGCAGCCTCCACTGGTTCTGACCGTAGGATGGGTACAGGAGGTGTGGAGAGACGACTGATCTGGGAGCTGTGAGGGACCTGACTACAACAACCAGATGCCCAAGAACAAACTGGCCTCAGAACTGTAGGAGTACCAACTAGCACAACCAGATTCCTAGGAATAGACAGCATGGTAACTGACCTCAGAGCAGCAGAGCACTGACGACCACGTCGACAGCTAAATGCCCTTGGCATAAACTGACTCTAGATCAGTGGAAGGCTGTCGGCCATATCCAAACATCCAGGTAACAGACGGCAAGAACATGTGTCTGGGGGAGAAAGAGAGAGAGAGTGAGAGTGAGCGAGAGAGAGAGAGTGAGAGAGCGAGAGACAGAGAGCGAGGGTGAGCGAGAGGGTGAGCGAGAGTGAGCGAGAGAGTGAGCGAGAGAGAGACAGAGAGAGAGAGAGAGAGAGAGAGAGAGAGAGAGAGAGAGAGAGAGGGGGAGAGAGAGAGAGAGCGAGAGAGAGAGAGAGAGAGTGAGTTAGAGAGAGGGAGAGAGAGAGAGAGAGAGAGGGGGGGGGGGGGGGGGTTGAGAGAGAGAGAGAGAGAGAGAGAGAGAGAGAGAGAGAGAGAGAGAGAGAGAGAGAGGGAGAGAGAGAGAGAGAGAGCGAAAGAGAGAGAGCGGTGTAACCGAAACCTCAGAGCCCCCTGGCACTTTTTAAATGTTATATGACTGGGACAAGGTGGTCGGTTCCTTGCACATGATACAAAATGTCACTTCATGCCAGCCGACAACGGTACAAGGACCTTTTCAGGGACTTCTTCCCCTTGGAATTTGGAATTACATAGCCTACCCGGAAGGTACTGGGGCAGAATTCAGTTGGACAAGCAGATTGTTTTTACCACTGACAGTTCTCTTCACAGGTCTCGGTGGAGACGCTAACGAATCGGGCCACACACACCTGTCACACACAGACTCACACACCTATCACACACACAGTCCCACACACACTTGTCACACACACACTCACACACCTAGTCCCACACACACCTGTCACACACACACTCACACACCTATCACACACACAGTCCCACACACCTGTCACACAGTCATACAGATGTAGGGTTCTAATATGAGGCAGTTTGCTACAGCAGGAAAATAATCCTGCAGAAACAGGAAAGGTGAATCATTATGTGGATCATAGTTAATGGACTTCTTAAACCTAGAATACACTACACGTTTGCATTTCCTGCTGTGGAGGTAGAAGATACTCATATAGGTGCAGTTCTAGGATCAGCTCCCCTTCCCCAAATCCTAACCTTAGGGAGAAACAAGCGTGATAGCATGATAAAATCTGACCTCAAATCAGTCTCTGAGGACAACTTCCTACTACATCCTCCAGACAGAACACATAGCCTGTGTCTGAAATCTGTCTTGCCTACTACTTACTAGAGCTACATACTGTGTACTAATACTACATACTATTTATAATGTTCTGTTTAGTGAAAACGAATGCAGTAAGCGACACGTATCAACATACTAGACTCACCTATACTGAGATCTAAGGCAGTAAGAGACACGTATCAACATACTAGACTCACCTATACTGAGATCTAATGCAGTAAGAGACACGTATCAACATACTAGACTCACCTATACTGAGATCTAATGCAGTAAGCGACACGTATCAACATACTAGACTCACCTATACTGAGATCTAATGCAGTAAGAGACACGTATCAACATACTAGACTCACCTATACTGAGATCTAATGCAGTAAGCGACACGTATCAACATACTAGACTCACCTATACTGAGATCTAATGCAGTAAGAGACACGTATCAACATACTAGACTCACCTATACTGAGATCTAATGCAGTAAGCGACACGTATCAACATACTAGACTCACCTATACTGAGATCTAATGTGTACTAATACTACATACTATTTATAATGTTCTGTTTAGTGAAAACGAATGCAGTAAGAGACACGTATCAACATACTAGACTCACCTATACTGAGATCTAATGCAGTAAGCGACACGTATCAACATACTAGACTCACCTATACTGAGATCTAATGCAGTAAGTGACACGTATCAACATACTAGACTCACCTATACTGAGATCTAATGCAGTAAGAGACACGTATCAACATACTAGACTCACCTATACTGAGATCTAATGCAGTAAGCGACACGTATCAACATACTAGACTCACCTATACTGAGATCTAATGCAGTAAGTGACACGTATCAACATACTAGACTCACCTATACTGAGATCTAATGTGCAACCGTGTTGTTTTCCTCCATTGGTTTCTTTTGGTAGCGCCTCCCCTTATCTCATTATCAGGTGAATATCAGCTGTTGTCAAACACACGCGGGTCTGAAGAAACGATTATCTTCATAAATAGCATGCAGCGAATTAATGTCGAAAAGAGTATGACATCCTGGCATTTAAAGCATACAACATTTTCTAAATGTCTCACACTATAAAATGTTCTATGTTCGCATACCCAAAATGCTTACTAACACAAGTACAGGTATTCTGCCACAGATAGAGGCCTAGTAACAGTGATCAGCCACACATACTGACTGATAATAGGTCCCCATTTAATTACACAAACATGACAGGACAAACAGTTCATATCGATATGCCTCATCTAATCACGCTCAGCCACCAATTAGAGCCAATACAGTATATACTAGGGCCACAATCCACAGAGGGTTGTCCACAAAAATAGAACAATTTTAGCTTTAGAGGCATTAATGTTGCCATGGGGATTTCCTCTGGCAGTGTCTTCTTCTAACAACCGAACAGTCTAACCAATGCTCTAGGTGACGACGCTCGCCATAGCCAGACGGGGTGATAAACACACTCCTACACACACACACACACACACACACACACACACACACACACACACACACACACCACTGAAACAATTATTTGACGGATGCGTCAATATCCCGTTGACCCAATAAACCTTAACTCAATATCACTTCCTTCTCATCGGTAGAGGCGACCAAGAAATTGCCTGTCACCAACTATTAGGTCATACAAGGTAGAGTAGGAGGAGATTATTTTCGGATATCGGGGGAAATTGCATTTTGTTGAAGATTGGAGAGGATGATTATGTGGTGAAGTTAAAGTCTCAGTATCATTTCAATTTATGTTGGGGATCCCAGGAGTTATTTACCTGTATTGAAGTCACCAACTACAGATCTGATACTTTGATGTATATGGAGGACTTTTAGAACTTGGTAGAGTGGGTACTTACAGCATACACCACATTCAACCGCCACAATGCACTTTAACGATGCTATAGTCCATTTGTGGTATTCTATTTAATATCTAGCACAGGAACATATACTCACTCAGGAACAGCAGGAACACATAGAGATCTACACTACATGTCCCTCTGTGCATAGTTACGATACAGTATCAACCCCTCCCCCCCCTAATTCAATTTCATCTGAACGTTTTTCTGGTGACTTAAGTGACCCATTAAGGCCAAATAGGGCAACTGGCTAGCGGTAATGTTCTGGATGATTGCTCGCATAAGAAGAGTCAATGTGGTTGAATGCACTGGTGGGCGGGATTGTATTAGTAGGAACATGACAGAATATGATTCCTGTCATATTGTACACTAACAAGGCTCAAGGGTGTACCTTGAAGTTGCAGCACCACTCCAAATGTAACTAGTATTTACTAACCCTTGTGTGGAGTTCGTGTTTTTGTTATTCACCCAATGTTCGGGGGTCTGCTTGACCCACAACATAATTGGGTTTTTAAAACAGTACAGCCCATAACAATTCAAGTAAAAAGACTTACTGCTTAGATGTTGACTTATATCAATTATAAGCAATATAGACATTATAGCATACCTTTTTTTAAATAAAACAAATCAAGACATAGGTGGAGTAAGTCATGTTCATCATGAACAAATATCAATGAAACAAGGTTTTCATCACTATAGATGTTTATTGCTTTGATCTGAACAAATTAGAAGGACACATTTTACATACAGTATTTTATAGAAAGGGTAAATGAGCCCCATCGAATGCAAATTAAGGCCGGTCTACACACCACATGAGGAATAGAGGTTTACTGTGTGTGTGTTGCAAATGTATTTCTTGCAATTGAGGCGTGTGTACTGTGTCTTCCTGTCCTTCTTGGGTCCACACACACATCACAGTGATTCTTCTTGAAAACAGTTCAGGAATTTGTTGTTGGAGTTGTTGGCTCTGTGGGTCGGGCGAATGGGGCACCAGCATGCTCCTCCTGAATCCTCCTCACGATGGCTGCAGAAGCTGGAGACCTTGGGATATGTTGAGGTATTACCAATGCCTTGCCCAGCTCCTTGAGAAAGAGCCATTTCCTCTATTGCTTCCCTCTGTTCCAATCTGGGTTCAACGCCATCCAGATGACAAACGCATTGCATGCCGAGATGTCCAAGATGTGGAAGAATATAACAAATGGTCATGTAGGGTTCTTCTATTGCAGGTGTAGCCAGTCACCAGCTTGTCTAAATTGTCACCTCTGGGTAAGCACTGCTTGAAGGGACAGCGGCCCCTAAATGGCATATGCTGCTCATCAACAGTAACGCTGGGCCCAGGGTTGTAAAACGGTGGAAGGTGGCCCACCCACTAGTCCCACACTGACCTGATTACAGCTAGCTTGTCTCTCTGCCACCGAGCTGGTCAGGTGTCTCGGTTATCGAAGAGGATAATCCTGGAAATAATGTGGACGTTTTCCAGAGACATTGTTGCACTGAAAAGTTCTCTCCCAGTTTCTTCATCCCACAGGGATTCTGTGGATTCCCCATTGGATCTGAAATCTCCAGCAAGGATAAGAACCCCAAAGTATGCATGTAAATGAGTTTGGTCCTTCTCCTTCCATCTCTCTCCAAAAACACACCTTCCCTCCAAATTAGTGCAGTCCAGAATGATTTCCTGGATGTTGCCTGGGATGAACAGTTCAAAAGAAGACTTTATGTCCTGCAGATGAGTAACCACCATCCGGCCCTGGTTACATCCTTATCACGTTGGCAGCCATGTGGGGTGGCTCATTCCTTGGGCAAGAAGACCGTTACATTTCACAATTTTTTGACATCCATATTTCTCCTCCTGCAGTCTGCTGATGAGCTGGCTGCTGACAGGCTGGTCCTGGGGCTGTCTGATGACAGGCTGGTCCTGGCTGCTGACAGGCTGGTCCTGGTCCTGGGGCTGTTGACAGGCTGGTCCTGGGGCTGGCTGCTGACAGGCTGGTCCTTGGGCTGGCTGTTGACGGGCTGGTCCTGCGGCTAGCTGTTGACGGGCTGGTCCTGGGGCTGGCTGTTGACAGGCTGGTCCTGGGGCTGGCTGCTGATGGATTGGTCCTGGGGCTGGCTGCTGACGGGCACTGTACTATGTATTAGGCATAGATATTGTGTGTATGTACTGATATGTAGGCTGTGGCGGGCCGTGACGTGTATGTATGTACTTCAGTCCTTGACTAATAATGTTCTGTACTATGTATTATCCTCTCTTTGGTAGGGGGTAGTATTTTCACCTCCTCCTCTATTTTCAACTTTCACCTCCACCTCTGAAAAGTGTGCCCAAAGTAAACTGCCTGTTACTCAGGCCCAGAAGCTAGAATATGGATATATGTGGTAGATGTGGATGGGAAACACTCTCACGTTTCCAAAACTGTTAAAATAAAGTCTGTGAGTATAACAGAACTGATATGGCAGGCGAAAACCTGAGAAAAATCCCATCCAGGAAGTGGAATTATTTTCATGTGGCTGTTTTTCAACTCAATGCCTATAGAGAATCCAATGGGTTAGGAATCAGATTGCAGTTCCTATGGCTTCCACTAGATTCAGGCTTTTATTTTGAAAAACGACATGTAAAAATCAATTTTGGTCAGAGGACAGAGGAAGTTTGCAGACCTGATTTGGCGCGCTACCGCGAGTGCGCTGTTTGTTATTTTTCCTTTCTATTGAAAACGGTATTGTCCGTTTGAAATATTATTGATTTTAAGACAATAAACAACCTGAGGATTAAACATAAACATCGTTTGACATGTTTCGACAAACTTTCCCGGGGTACTTTTAGTATGTATTCGTCTGCCTGTTGTGACCGCCTTGGAGCCATTGGATTACTGAACAAAACAAGGTTTTGACTTTTTGGGACATAAAGACGGAATTTATCGAACAAACGAACATATACTGTGTAACTGGGAGTGTTGTGAGTGCAAGCATATGAAGATCATCAAAGGTAAGTGATTAATTTGTTTGCTATTTCTAGTGACTCCTCTATTTGGCTGGTAAATGTTTGTCTTCTTTTTTTACACAGGGCGCTGTCCTCAGATAATCGTATGTTATGCTTTCGCCGTAAAGCCTTTTTGAAATCTGACACAGTGGCTGGATTAACAAGAAGTTCATCTTTAAGCCGATGTATAACACTTGTATATTTTATGAATGCTTATTATGTGTATTCCTGTATTTTGAATTTGGCGCTACTTTTTTTTTTGCAATTTTACCGAATGTTGTTCAGGTGGGACGCTAGCATGCAACTAGAGGCGGAAAAAACTCTAGATCACCTTACCACCACACACAGAAATGCAAATCTCTCCCTCGCCCATTTGGCAAATCTGACCATAACTCCATCCTCCTGATTCATGAATACAAGCAAAAACTTAAAACAGGACGTACCAGTGACAGGCTTTATAGGGATGAAGTGGATGCTAAGCTGCAAGAAAGGTTTCACTAGCACAGACTGGAATGGACTGGATAACATTGAGGAGTTCCCCAAATCAGTCACCAGGCTAATTAATAAGTGCATCAACGACATTGTTCCCACAGTGAAACTACGTACATATCCCAACCACAAGCCATGGCTTTCAGGCAACATCCATGCTAAACTAAAGTCTAGAGCTGCCACTTTCAAGGAGCGGGACACTAATCCAGAAGCATATCCGAGATCCCACTACAACCTCCGAAGCGCAATCAAAAAGTCAAAACGTCAATACGGGACTAAGATTGACTCCTTCTACGCTGGCTCTGATGCTCGTTGGATGTGGCAGGGCTTGCAAACAATCACAGATGACATATGAAACCCAGCTGCCGGCCTACAAGACAAGTTACATTCCTTCAGCGCTCGCTTTGAGGTAAGCAAACACTGAACCATGCATGACAGCCCCAGCAGTTCCGGACGACTGTGTGATCTCGCTCTCCGTAGCTGATGTGAGTAAGACTTTTAAACATGTTAACATTCACAAGACCGATTACCAGGATGCATAGACCACCATAGTATAGTAGACCACCATAGTCCAGGTGCCCAGGAATGCCTAGGTAATCTGTCAAAATGACTATCGCCCTGTAGCATTCACGTCTGTAGCCATGAAATGCTTTAAAAGGCTGGTCATGGCTGACATCAACACTGAATCCCAGACACCGTTGACCCACTCCAATTCGCATACCGCCCCAACAGATCAACAAGAACAGGAAACTATAAAGATATGTGCTTAGCACCCAATGCTCCGTAATTCAGACTGTCTACACTGCACTGTGTAACTGTTCCCTCTGAGCTCAGATATAAATAATCTTAGTTTGACTTGGACTCCAGCAAATCCTTATTTTATCATTTACACCACAATTTGTCACCCCAGACGTGACTGCCATATCGTTGACCTGCGGCTCCTGCGGCTCCGAGGGTAAACTGCTGGTAGTGTCTAGAGTTAATTCCTCCTGGTCAAACGAGGGAACGGAGAGACCCACCTGATGTCCACAGGAGTTGAGGGTCAGCGGTGTAACGGTTTTCCGTATGAGAAGGAGAGTCGGACCAAAATGCGGCGTGTCTATTGCAATCCATGTTTAATGAAGTAACACACTAAACACAAACACTATCAAAACAATAAACTTAACGAAAACCGAAACAGCCTATACTTGTGTAACCTAACACAGACCAATGACATCAGGACACTAAGGACACAAAGGACAATCACCCACGACAAACTCAAAGAATATGGCTGCCTAAATATGGTTCCCAATCAGAGACAACGATAAACACCTGCCTCTGATTGAGAACCACTTCAGACAGCCATAGACTTAGCTAGAACACCCCACTAGCTACAATCCCCATACAAACACACCACATACAAAAACCCATGCCACACCCTGGCCTGACCAAATAAATAAAGATAAACACAAAATACTTTGACCAGGGTGTGACAGAACCCCCCCCCTAAGGTGCGGACTCCCGAACGCACCTCAAAACAATAGGGAGGGTCCGGGTGGGCGTCTGTCCATGGTGGCGGCTCCGGCGCGGGACGTGGACCCCACTCAATCAATGTCTTAGTCCCTTCTCCTCGCGTCCCTGGATAGTCCACCCTCGCCGCCGACCATGGCCTAGTAGTCCTCACCCAGAACCCCACTGGACTGAGGAGCAGATCGGGACTGAGGGGCAGCTCGGGACTGAGGCAGCTCGGGACTGAGGGGAAGCTCAGGAGTGAGAGGAAGCTCAGGAGTGAGAGGAAGCTCAGGAGTGAGAGGAAGCTCAGGCAGGTTGACGAATCTACCAGATCCTGGCTGGCTGGCAGATCCTGGCTGACTGGCAGATCCTGGTCGACTGGCAGATCCTGGTCGACTGGCAGATCCTGGTCGACTGGCAGATCTGGAAGAGTCTGGTCGACTGGCAGATCTGGGAGAGTCTGGTCGACTGGCAGATCTGGAAGAGTCTGGTCGACTGGCAGATCTGGGAGAGTCTGGTCGACTGGCAGATCTGGGAGAGTCTGGTCGACTGGCAGATCTGGGAGAGTCTGGTCGACTGGCAGATCTGGGAGAGTCTGGTCGACTGGCAGATCTGGGAGAGTCTGGTCGACTGGCAGATCTGGGAGAGTCTGGTCGACTGGCAGATCTGGGAGAGTCTGGTCGACTGGCAGATCTGGGAGAGTCTGGTCGACTGGCAGATCTGGGAGAGTCTGGTCGACTGGCAGATCTGGGAGAGTCTGGTCGACTGGCAGATCTGGGAGAGTCTGGTCGACTGGCAGATCTGGGAGAGTCTGGTCGACTGGCAGATCTGGGAGAGTCTGGTCGACTGGCTGCTCCATGCTGACTGGCTGCTCCATGCTGACTGGCGGCCCTGGCTGCTCCATGCTGACTGGCGGCCCTGGCTGCTCCATGCTGACTGGCGGCCCTGGCTGCTCCATGCTGACTGGCTGCTCCATGCTGACTGGCAGCTCTGGCTGCTCCATGCTGACTGGCTGCTCTGGCTGCTCCATGCTGACTGGCTGCTCCATGCTGACTGGCGGCCCTGGCTGCTCCATGCTGACTGGCGGCCCTGGCTGCTCCATGCTGACTGGCGGCCCTGGCTGCTCCATGCTGACTGGCGGCCCTGGCTGCTCCATGCTGACTGGCGGCCCTGGCTGCTCCATGCTGACTGGCGGCCCTGGCTGCTCCATGCTGACTGGCGGCCCTGGCTGCTCCATGCTAACTGGCAGCTCTGGCGGCTCCTTGCCGACTGGCAGCTCTGGCGGCTCCTTGCAGACTGGCAGCTTTGGCGGCATCCTGCAGACAGGCAGCTCTGGCGGCTCCTTGCAGACTGGCAGCTCCTTGCAGACTGGCAGCTCCTTGCAGACTGGCAGCTCCTTGCAGACTGGCAGCTCCTTGCAGACTGGCAGCTCCTTGCAGACTGGCAGCTCCTTGCTAACTGGCAGCTCTATGCTAACTGGCAGCTCTATGCTAACTGGCAGCTCTATGCTAACTGGCAGCTCTTTGCAAACTGGCAGTTCTGAACAGGCGGGAGACTCCGGCAGCGCTGTAGAGAAGGAAGGCTCTAACAGCGCTAAACAGGCGGGAGACTCCGACAACGCTGGAGAGGAGGAGGGCTCCGACAGCGCTGGACAGGCGAGGCGCACTGTAGGCCTGATGCGTGGTGCTGGCACTGGTGGTACTGGGCCGAGGACACGCACAGGAAGCCTGGTGCGGGGAGCTGCTACCGGAGGGCTGGGGTGTGGAGGTGGTACTGGAAAAACCGGACCGTGCAGGCGCACTGGAGCTCTTGAGCACCGAGCCTGCCCAACCTTACCTGGTTGAATGCTCACGGTCGCCCTGCCAGTGCGGGGAGGTGGAATAGCCCGCACTGGACTATGCAGGCGAACCGGAGACACCGAGCGCAAGGCTGGTGCCATGTAAACCGGCCCAAGGAGACGCACTGGGGACCAGCTGCGTAGAGCCGGCTTCATGGCATTAGGCTCGACGCTCAATCTAGCCCGGCAGACACGCGGAGCTGGAATATACCGCACCGGGCTATGCACCCGCACTGGAGACACCGTGCGCACCACTGCATAACACGGTGCCTGTCCGGTCTCTCTAGCCCCCCGGTAAGCACAGGGAGTCTGCCCAGGTCTCCTACCTGGCATAGCCATACTCCCTGTTAGCCCCCCCCCCAAGACATTTTTGGGGCTGCCTCTCAAGCTTCCATCCGCGTCGCCGTGCTGCCTTCTCATACCAGCGCCTCTCTGCTTTCACCGCCTCCATTCTACGGTAACCTTCCTCGCACTGCTCCAGCGAATCCCAGGCGGGCTCCGGCACTCTCCCTGGGTCGGCCGCCCACCTGTCGATCTCCTCCCAAGTAGTATACTCCATACTGTACTCCTCCTTGGGCTGTTCCTGTTGTTTCTTCTCCCGCTGCACCTTAGTGCGGCTACACTCCCCTGGTTTAGCCCAGGGTCCTCTCCCGTCGAGGATTTCCTCCCATGTCCAGAAATCCTTATTGCGCTTCTCCTCGCGCTGCTCCTGCCTGTTGACACGCTGCTTGGTCCGTTGGTGGTGGGTGATTCTGTAACGGTTTTCCGTATGAGAAGGAGAGTCGGACCAAAATGCGGCGTGTCTATTGCAATCCATGTTTAATGAAGTAACACACTAAACACAAACACTATCAAAACAATAAACTTAACGAAAACCGAAACAGCCTATACTTGTGTAACCTAACACAGACCAATGACATCAGGACACTAAGGACACAAAGGACAATCACCCACGACAAACTCAAAGAATATGGCTGCCTAAATATGGTTCCCAATCAGAGACAACGATAAACACCTGCCTCTGATTGAGAACCACTTCAGACAGCCATAGACTTAGCTAGAACACCCCACTAGCTACAATCCCCATACAAACACACCACATACAAAAACCCATGCCACACCCTGGCCTGACCAAATAAATAAAGATAAACACAAAATACTTTGACCAGGGTGTGACAAGCGGTCTCTCAGTCAATGTTTTCCTCAGCTGGTGTGTCATCTTTGGAAGATTCTTTATGAATGAAATCCCTTTGTGCTAAGTGAGAAAGAACACTATCATTGAAATAAGAGGAATTGTGCATTCCTAGATCACTTTGCACTAAGTGATCAAGCGCATGCCCTACCGCATAGTGCGATGCGGGTGGACCGGTTAGGACATCATGTTAGACTAGAATCTCAGGTTAAGGATAGCCTTATTAACCTGCGGACATGAAGAACTTTCTCATACAGTTGAACCTAAGTATCATAGCAAAACTGTGTTTACTTTTTACGTGGGTAAGATACCAATTTGGATTAGTTCTCCAGTGGTTCAACGACAAATTAGGGAATATTTTAACAGCCATGCAATTACATGGTTTAGATTATAGGAACTGATCCCTCCTCAAATTTGTGTGTGTTTATGTGTGCGTGTGTGTGTGTGTGTGTGTGTGTGTGTGTGTGTGTGTGTGTGTGTGTGTGTGTGTGTGTGTGTGTGTGTGTGTGTGTGTGTGTGTGTGTGTGTGTGTGTGTGTGTGTGTGTATGTGTGTGCGTGCGTGCGTGCGTGTGAGAGAGAGAGGGAGGGAGAGAGAGAGAGAGAGAGAGAGAGAGAGAGAGTGAGAGAGAGAGAGAGAGAGAGAGAGAGTGTGTGTGTGAGATAGGAACTCTAGATGGGATCATCCTGGAGGAAAAAGGGTTCTCCAGCCACCACATGCTACACAGGGCCTTTGAAGGTGATGGTAAGCAAATGGGGTCTGAGTGTTGCCGAGGACGTGTCACAATGGCACCGCTTAACAAATGGGGTCCGAGTGTTGCCGAGGACGTGTCACAATGGCACCGCTTAACAAATGGGGTCCGAGTGTTGCCGAGGACGTGTCACAATGGCACCGCTTAACAAATGGAGATTTTCCCGAAGAAGGCACTCTCAGTGTGGTTAAGTTGAAATTAGCCCGACAACAGTTGGAGAAAGTAGGGAAAGACAAGACAAATCATATACGCTGGGATCATTTTAGAAAGTGGGAAATTGAAGCAGAGACAAGGACAGAGAGAGAGAGGAAAAGTGCAGAGAAGGGTGCAGAGGTAATGATGAAAGCTGAAGAAAAGAAAGGCAAAGCAAGTGGGAACAGACGTAAAGACGAACTGTATTAACATCATCCACCACCCTACGCTCCCCCACCTCAACCAACCACTACGGTACCACCTCCACACCCAGGACCCCCAGCAGCAGGAGTGGGGGCTGTGTGGGCAGACAGCGAGAATCTGAGGAAGATGAAGAAGAAAAAGACACGCCTCTAACCACCACACACACTGAGTTCCAGAGTAGAATTCCATCTCCTCTGACCACAACACACTGAGTTCCAGAGTAGAATACCAACTCCTCTGACAACCACACACACTGAGTTCCAGAGTAGAATACCAACTCCTCTGACCACAACACACTGAGTTCCAGAGTAGAATACCAACTCCTCTGACCACCACACACACTGAGTTCCAGAATAGAATACCAACTCCTCTGACCACCACACACACTGAGTTCCAGAATAGAATACCAACTCCTCTGACCACCACACACACACTGAGTTCCAGAGTAGAATACCAACTCCTCTGACCACCACACACACTGAGTTCCACCCCTTGACCACAGTCTGGCC
The DNA here is from genome assembly GCF_013265735.2 of Oncorhynchus mykiss. Classification (NCBI taxonomy): domain Eukaryota; kingdom Metazoa; phylum Chordata; class Actinopteri; order Salmoniformes; family Salmonidae; genus Oncorhynchus; species Oncorhynchus mykiss. Next base: position 4,241,806 of record NC_048583.1, on the reverse strand, counting down.
ACATGCTGTTCACACTGAACGACAACAAGCTGCAGGAAGGGAGAAACAGCTAATGTTTTATGAGGGAGGGAACAGAGGGAACTCAGGAGACAGAGGAAGAGGAAGGTAGGATGGAAAAACAAGTGGAGGAAGGGGCGGAGGAGGAGAAAGATGTTTAGGAGGAAGAGGGGAACAATGGAGGTGTAATAACTGTCAACAGCCTGGCCACATTTAAAAAAAATTGACCCCAGAACAGGGGTGATGTGAGTGGCTATGATGAAGCTGAGTACAGTGATACCTACTAACCACCACCACCACATGTGACAGAATCTAACCCACAGACTAGAGTGGGAGGCTCGAGATAGGATGAGGAGGAGGTAGAAGGAAAAGACAGCCAACAATGCCACTTTGGTGAGTTTCCAATTTGATCTTCTAACAGTGCAGATTCACCTAATATAGATGTGTGTGTGGGCGGTGTGAAAATGTATTTCCTGGTCGATTCAGCGGCAACCATCTCTATTTTATCTAAATATAACAATTTTAAAGTTCCATTGTCAAAATATGTAATAAAGACTATTTGGGGCATCTGGCATTCCAATGGTAGAGAACCTTACCAAACACCTTTCGGTCCAACTTGGTGATATTTTAAATCATAGTTTTGTTCATTCTCCTAAATGCCCTGTATATTTAATGGAAAGAGACCTATTGTGTAAGTTAGGAATGAACATTTCTTGCAGTGAGGAAGGTCTGGTAGTATCTGCTCCAAGCATTGGTATATATACCACACTGGACTTCCAGTACCAGGCCAGTTTTCAGACCCCTTTGACCCACTGAATGCATTTGCTCGACCATACCAAACTAAGCCTGACCATTTACACTACCCCGCCAACTTTAGTCATGGTCGAAGGGACCATTTGTTTGAATCACTGTGGCATTGTGAGACAGAGCAGGAAGAGTTAGGTTATGTGTTATATGTATGAAGGAACTTTGGGTGTGGTAGCTGATGTGAACTTAACCATTGAACAGCAACAGTTTTTCTCTGTGCCCCAATCAGCTCCCCATATCTCTATCTCCTCCGGCGCCGGAAGAGTGGGTGCCAGAGCAGTCTTCTAGTGAGGCTTCGGATGCACGCATACTACCCACCGCTCCCGAGTATATTACTCACTCATGTCCAGTCCCTAGTTAACAAAGTCGATGAAATCTGGGCAAGAGTTGCTTTCCAAAGAGATATCCGGGATTGTAACATAATCTGTTTCAGGCATACATGGCTAGCTGGGGACATGATGTCGGAGTCCATACAGCCAATTGGATTTTCAGTGCATCGTGCTGAAAGGAACAAACATCTCTCCGGTAAGAAGGGTGGGGGGTGTATGTTTCAAGATTAACGACTGATGGTGTAATTGTAACAACATACAGGAACTCAAGTCCTTTTGTTCACCTGACCTAGAATTCCTCACAATCAAATGCTGACCATATTATCTCCCAAGAGATCTATCCTCGGTTATAGTCACAGCCGAACATATCCCCCGCAGGCGGATACCAAGACGGTCATCAATGAACTTCTCTGGACTTTATGCAAACTGGAAACTATATATCCTGAGGCTGCATTTATTGTAGCTGGGGATTTTAACAAAGCTAATCTGAGAACAAGGCTACCTAAATTCTATCAGCATATCGATTGCAGTACACAAGCGTGTAACACACTTGACAATTGCTACTCTAACTTCCGCGATGCACACAAGGCCCTCACCCGCCTTCCTTTTGGCAAATCTGACCATGACTCTATCTTGCTGCAGCCCTCCTATAGGCAGAAACTAAAACAGGTCTATCCAACGCTGGTCTGACCAATTGGATTCCACGCTTCAAGATTGCTTCAGATTGCTTCGGATCTAGCAGCGTAAGCATTTCGCTACACTCGCAATAACATCTGCTAACCATGTGTATGTAACCAATAAAATTTGATATGATTTTGGGATTTGAGAGGATACCAAACGGGAAGAATTTGCTACATGGGTTAAGAGCGTGAGGTTGGCAACTGACAGGGAGGCTCAGCCAGACGAGAGGGAATTCTCCCCGGGGGCTCACAGAAAGGATGTGAACAGCACGGATGCAGTGCTCAGAGGAGACAATGAATCCCTGTTCCTGTTCCCATTGCACCTAATCAACCCGCCCCTGACAGCGCACTGTTGTCTCAGGTTCCGGCCTATGGGCTTCACTAAGGATAAATATGACATAGGGAAGATGAGAGGAGCAACGTCTGTGACCTTCTCTCCTAAAATAACATACCGGTCCCACAAGGCACAGTACCCCTTGCGTAAGGAGGAAGGCATTGGCAAAATCCTGACCTCTCTGCTGAGCAAGGGGGCTGTTGTCACCTGTACGTCATCACCTTGCAACACGCCAATTTGTACCGGTTAGAAAAGCATATGGTGAATGGAGAATGGTACAGGATCTTAGATGCAGTGTACGTCATGACCCCAGTAGTGCCAAACCCAGTCACTATCCTTACTTCTGTCCCGCCAGATTCAAATGGTTCATTTGTTGTTGTTGATTTGTTGTTGTTGATTTGTAGTTGTTGATTTGGCTAATGCATTTTTTAGCATTCCTGTGCACCCAGATTCTCAGTACTGGTTTGTGTTTTCTTTCAAAGACAAAATTATGTTGAGAGCCCTGTAATTTTTACAGATGAACTGAGCACTCTTGTTCAGTATGTTGAGGACCTCCTTCTTTGCTCTCCTGACAGAGAATTATGTGAAATTGATACTGTTGCACTGCTACATTTTCTAGCTGATAACGGCCCCAAGGCCTTGAAAAACAAATGAACATCTGTCCAACAGACTGTTAAATATTTGGGACACGTTATCACATCAGGGGGAAGAAGCTTTGCTACAGGGTTAAAGCTATTTCACAAGTTCATAAACTATGCACCAAGGAACATGTGTTGACACTGCTGGGACTGGCAGGCTATTGTAGAGTTTGGTTAATTGATTATGCTGAAATTGGCCAACCTCTCTCTGATCTCATTCATTTGAAACCCATGGCCACGGGAGATCAGATAGAGTGGACTGAATATGGTGAAGAATCGTTCATTCGGCTTAAACAGGTCATGGGAGATCAGATAGAGTGGACTGAGGATGGTGAAGAATCGTTCATTCGGCTTAAACAGTTCATGGGGGATCAGATGGAGTGGACTGAAGATGGTGAAGAATCGTTCATTCGGCTTAAACAATTCATGGGAGATCAGATAGAGTGGACTAAAGATGGTGAAGAATCGTTCATTCGGCTTAAACAGGTCATGGGAGATCAGATAGAGTGGACTAAAGATGGTGAAGAATCGTTCATTCGGCTTAAACAGACACGTCGTCACGGTCTTGTTTGGGGTTCCCTGATCACTCCAAACCTTTCCATTAGTTTGTTTTGGAAAATAATGGGTTCATGTCAGCAGTACTGACACAAACTGTGGTAAGATGAGACCTGTTGGTTTCTACTGGAAACGTCTCCATACTGCACTGCTCCCCTGCCTCCGCTCTGTGGCGGCAGCAACGGCCACTGGCCTGTGTTGACATTGTAGCGGCCCTTAACTGCTTAACTTAACTATGCAGCCCTTAACTGTTAATTTGCCTCATTATGTCTTCTCCCTCGACCACAGGCAAGGACAGCACATCTCACCCCTGCAAGGCTGCTACATAGGCAGAATGTGTTACTTACAATGTGGCATGTTACTCTGAACCGATGTACGGTCTTAAACCCTGCAACCTGACACCCCACACAGTCTGACGGCGATGCACATGACTGCAGTGAGGTGGTTGACCTCTTGTGTAAACCACGCCCTGACCTCCAAGATGTGACTGTTCCTAACGGTGATCTAATCTGTTTTGTTGATGGTCGTGCAAAACGTTCTTCATCAGGGGATCCAGTTGCATCGTATGCTGTGTGTACACCCCCCAGTATTGAGGAGGCAGCCAGACTGCCCTCCTACTTCTCTGCACAGGCAGCAGAGCTGTTTGCTCTCACACATGCCTTTGTGTTGGGAAAGGGACAGTCACTCACAGTGTACACTGACTCTCAGTGCGCTTTAGGTGTCTGTCACATTTTTTGGAACACTGTGGGCAACATCGTGTTTTCCTCAACTCAACTGCTAAACCAATAGCACACCATAACACGGTTCAGTAACTGCTTGAGGCAGCACTCCTGCCCTCCACACTTGCTGTTTGTAAATGTGCATCTCATACTAAACACACTGATGCTGTATCTCTAGGAAATGCTGCTGCAGAACGTGCAGCGAAAGCGACTGCTGATTCCCCCACCTCCCTTCTCCATGTGATGTCATGCATCGACCCTGCAACCTCTCTTTCCTTTAATGATGTCTCTCTGCTACAACAGGGGGCTGATGGAGTGGAGAAGAAACGTTGGCAGTGAACATGTGTAACTCTGAGGGTGTCTGGAAGGGCCCGACCGGCCTCCCTTTACCCCCTCCAGTGGCTTTTCCCTACCTTGCGAAATTGTCACACGGTTTGGACCATGTGTCAAAAGGGGTGGATGTATAAATATGTTTGGGTCTACATTTGGGTTTACTCATTTTGCTGAATGTTTTAGTAAACAATGTTGTAACGATCTGGGTGTAGTGGGTGCGAAGTCAGGCGCAGGAAACAGAGAGTTCAGGGTAGTGCTCTTTAATGCACAAACGGCGAACATAAGCCACCCCACGAAACACTGGGCGCTCACAAAAAACAAATGCCCCAAACACGGGGACTAAAACAGTCCAGCAAAAACCCACGAACAGGAACAAACACATTCACCTCAAACGTGCACAAATGGCACACAAACAATCCCGCACAAAGAAACAGGCGGGCCGGCTGGCTAATAAAGCCCAACTAATCACCACAATGCATAACAGGTGTCACCCAGAAACAGACAAGGAGTGGGAGGAAAGAATCAGTGGCAGCTAGTAGGCCGGCGACGATGACCGCCGAGCGCCACCCGAACGGGAAGGGGAGCCACCTTCGGTAGGAGTCATGACATATGTTCTATCTGTTCAGCCCATAATGTTGGAAGAGCTACACCCAGGCTTATTTCAGCTCACCCCACACCTGAGATGCCTTTCAGTCACTTGATGAGTATTGTCTGGTAATAACGGACATGTTTTCTAAACGGATAGAATGTTTTCCATGCAGGCATGGGTCATCAACTACAGTAGCTAAGGCACTAATGAGAGAAACTGTTCTCAGTTGGGGGCTTCTGGCAAAACTCTCAAGCGACAACGGCTCACATTTTTGAAAATAATGTAATAAAGAGTTTATCCGAGTGTCTGGGCGTTGACCTGCGCACTCACTGTTCATATCATCCGGCCATTGGGGGCGCAGTAGAACGCACCAACCAAACCGTGAAAACGAAGCTATGTAAAGTTATGGCTGAGCAAAGGCTGAGGAAAATTGTGGAGGAGATTTCTCTCCCATTGGGTAGAGCCCATTGTTCTACTGGACTGTCGCCTCATGAAATACTTACAGGAAGGCCGATGAAGATGTGCTACTGAAGCTGGCCCAGCTTACCTTGACCGGTGTGGACGAACAGATGGTAAAGTACATGATCAAACTTAAGAGCTGCCCTGTCCGAGCCAAAGGGAAGACAGCTGCATAAGATCTCCCCTGGCGACTGGATCATGGTGAAGGATCTCAGATGAAAGCACTGGAACCAACCTCGGTGGAGGGGGCCAAACCAAGGGCTGCTGACCACTCCGACTGCGGTCTGGATCGCTGAAAGGGACAATTGGATCCCGCTGCCGGAAGGTGGGCAACCCTGAGGACGATCAGATCTGAGGTGATGGCAGCAATTCACACTTTTCATCCTGAAACTGGACTGCTGCTCTGTTCAACAGGACAGATTGGTGTCAAAAGTGGGATGGTAGGATTGAGTGGCAATGAACATTCGGACAATTCACCAGCTCACCCCCATGACCCTCCCCCAATCTACTTTGATGAATTTATGTATTTTATCCATAACAAGGTGCCTCAAACCAATGGACAATGACATCGTGTTTGTGGACTGACACCTAAATCGGTGTCAGAGTTTTTTCCCCTGATGGCAGTAAGACTTACTGACTGTAAAACGTTCAAGATGTTTCATTCATCAATTGTTCCCTACACTGTTTTGTAAGACCAATCACTGAGAGCTATGCAAATACTACAACTCCAAAAATGCGTGAACTGAACTGCAGACGAACGCCTGTCTTTAATTGTTCCTGATACTGTTGTTATTGATGTTATTCCTGAATCTTTCTCTTGGTGTGTGAGATTCACTGGTTCTGACATTGGGAGTGTTAGATAGCCAACTCTGTAAAAAAGGGTGTTATGGGAAACATTCATTGTATGTGTCCACGTAAATCAAATCAAATCAAATCAAATTGTATTGTAGACCTTACAGTGAAATGCTTACTAACAAACCCTTCACCAACAATGCAGTTTTAAGAAAAATAAGTATTCAGTAAAAAATAGATAGGTAAAAAATAAGAGTAACAAATAAATGAGTATGCCCTCTGACCTTGTAATCCTGTGTGAAACGGTCCTATTATAATCTCCTGTTCTTGGGAGTATCATCATGTGTTCCAAAACAGCTTGCACCTGCGTCTTTGTATAGATAAAGTCCCGCCCAAGAACAGGAAACTATAAAGATATGTGCTTACCACCCAATGCTTCAGAATTCAGACTGTCTACACTGCACTGTGTAACTGTTCCTTCTGAGCTCGGAAATAAATCATCTTAGTTTGACTTGGTCTCCAGCAAATCCTTATTTTATAATATCCACACCAGTCAGCAAGAAAGAGGTGCTGATCGTGGACTACAGGAAATGGAGGCCGACAGCGGGTCGAGAGCTTCACGTTCCTTGGTGTCCTTTTAAAGAAAGCACGACAATGCCTCTTCCCCCTCAGGAGGCTGAAACAATTTTGGCATGGGCTCCCAGACCATCAAAAAGTTCTACAGCGTCTTGACAGCATCACCACTTGGTATGACACATGCTTGGCATCCGACCGCAAGGCGCTACAGAGGGTAGTGCGCACGGGCCAGTAAATCACTGAGGCAGAGCTCCCTGCCATCCAGGACCTCTATACCAGGCGGTGTCAGAGGAAGGCCCTAAAAATGGTCAAAAGACTCCAGCCACCCCAGTCATAGACTGTTCTCTCTACTAACGCATGGCAAGCAGTACCGACGCAGCAAGTCTGGAACCAACAGGGCCCTGAACAGCTTCTACCCCCAAGCAATAAGACTGATACCTACTTAATCCGGGTAGTTATTGGTTAACTATTGACTCTTTCTGCATTGACCCTTTGCATACTAACTCTTTGACTCATTCACTGCTGCTACTGTTTATTGTTCATCATGTTGCCATGTTACTTGACCCCTACACATATTTACACATCTACCTCAGTTACTTCGTACCACTGCACATCAACTCAGTACCCCGTGTGTATAGCCAAGTTATCGTTTCTCATTGTGCATCTATTCCTTGTGTTACTTTTTCTCAATTTCTCTCTCTCCATTGTTGAAAAGGGCCCTTAAGCATCCCACTGTTAGTCTAAACCTGTTGTTTACAAAGCATGTGACAAATAACATTTGATTTGAGTGTTAAGAGGAAATGACAGAACATTATTCCGTCTCCTCTCCTCTATCTCTGCACCGCTGGCCTGGGAGCAGCTAGGCTGTGATGCAAATCCGCATTCATCATCCTGCCACTGTCATCTTAGAGAGAAAAAGAGAGAAAGAGAGAGAGAAAGGGAGAGAGCGAGAGCATATGTGTGTCTGTGTGTTGGAAGAGATAAGATGTTTTGTTAGTCCACAATCATGAACACCTATGTGACATAACATGATATGTCTGAGGCTACACTTGTGTGTACCAATATGAGTGTGTGTATGAATCAAAATAGGTTCTGTGGACATGACTATCCCTTGTCCCAAGACACATCTTATAGCAGAGGTTCCCAAACTCGGTCCTGGGGCCCCTCCTGGGGGCACGTTTTGGTTTTTGCCTTAGCACAACACAGCTGATTCAAATCATCAAAGCTTGATAATGAGTTGGTTATTTGAATCAGCTGTGTAGTGCTAGGGAATAGACCAAAACATGCACCCGGGAGGCCAGGATCCAGTTTGGGAACCCCTGTCCTAGAGTACAAGACGCTCCAAGTGCCTCTCCTCTCCCTCCTGAGGGGCTCAAACAAAAGCACTCCAGCCCAGAGAGCAAACATAATATTCTCCCAGTGTCCTCCACCAACCACAGACCTGTCTAAGTCCAGACATGAAGAGAAAACTCAAACTGATCCAATCAGAACGAGAGAATCACTCGTGTCATGTGGATTAGGGTAGTGTTAAATTATTCAGAGTCAGACAGAAGAGTGCCAGGTCTGGACCATATCTCTGACTGGTACTCTCCACTGCCAGACAGACAGAGCACACCATGAATTGTCAATGAGACCACTGTGAGCACAGCACAGCTTAGGTCATTCAGCACCCTTTATGGCAATGATTTTTGTGCAAACACACACAGGTACTGTATGTGTGTTTGTGGCCAAGTATGCAAATGTAACTGCACGGGTACACGCATGCAGGCATGCAAACAGGCAAATATGTGCGCACACACACACAAATATGCGCCCACCCACGCCAACCCACCTATGACAGCCAGTATAGTTCCCTATATTACAAATCACATAACTTTGCTAAAGCAGTTGTTTGACCCCACTACTTCAGAAAAAACGACTTCCACTATCTCTTCTTATCATCCTCCCATCTTCTCATCCTCCCATTCTCCCTTCTTCCTATCTTCTCATCCTCCCATTCTCCCTTCTTCTCATCCTCCCATCTTCTAGTCCTCCCATCTTCTCATCCTCCCTTCTTCCCATCTTCTCATCCTCCCATTCTCCCTTTTTCCCATCCTCCCATTCTTCCTTCTTCCCATCTTCTCATCCTCCCTTCTTCCCATCTTCTCATCCTCCCATTCTCCCTTCTTCCCATCTTCTCATCGTCCCATTCTCCCTTCTTCCCATCTTCTCATCCTCCCATTCGCCCTTCTTCCCATCTTCTCATCCTCCCATTCGCCCTTCTTCCCATCTTCTCATCCTCCCATTCTCCCTTCTTCCCATCTTCTCATCCTCCCATTCGCCCTTCTTCTCATCCTCCCATTCGCCCTTCTTCCCATCTTCTCATCCTCCCATTCTCCCTTCTTCCCATCTTCTCATCCTCCCATTCGCCCATCTTCTCATCCTCCCATTCTCCCATCCTCCCATTCTCCCTTCTTCCCATCGTCCCAATCTTCCTTCTTCCCATCTTCTCATCCTCCCATTCGCCCTTCTTCCCATCTTCTCATCCTCCCATTCTCCCATCCTCCCATTCTCCCTTCTTCCCATCTTCTCATCCTCCCATCCTCCCATTCTCCCTTCTTCCCATCTTCTCAACCTCCCATTCTCCCTTTTTCCCATCCTTCCATCTTCCCATCTTCCAATATTCCCATCCTCCCTTCTTCCCATCCTCCCATCATCCCTTCCTCCCATCTTCACAATCTCCCATCTTCTTAAATGTGGAAGAGAATAAGAGATATATCCCTTCTTTTCTGACCCGGGCAGCACCTTTAATCTCCTGAAGAGGTGGTAAACAGAGAGAGTGTGGAAAAGTAGAAGAGACCACATCGCCAGTGATCTCCTGACACATGACATTGTTCACATAATGTGACCCTGAAACAGACGATGAAAAAGTGACATTTGATATGATCGGGTGGAGAACATTGGCGGCTTTAAAAGCAAAGTGGAGCGAGTGTCTAACTGACAATGAAACTGACCCACTGTTGTTTCACTCTGGTTTTAAATACATGTTAGGCCCTGGCCTGGTGGCATTGTTGAGATTGAAGTCTTTTAAAATGACTACTCACTGCTGACCGTTTCATGTCATCTACTGTGCAGTATACGTAACTGCCGTGGGGAACAAACCAATGGCAGAACGTTTACATTTCTTCTCCCAAATAAAGACGTTTAATTATGTCCACCGTTATTCTCATACCACCACTTGATGAATCGACCAAAGGCTATGGCTGTGACCGGAGTCACCTTGTAAGTTTCTATGTCTAGATCTTCAACCTTCTGGTGTGGATGCAAAGGAAGCAGGAAAACAGTTAGCGTACAACAGGAAATAAAACTCAAAACACATTTTGTCATTGGATAATAT